>NC_048231.1:78662336-78863159 GCF_002007445.2 Ailuropoda melanoleuca
TCTTTGTAGATCTTGGATACTAGTCTTTTATCTGTAGTGTCATTTGCAGATATCTTCTCCCATTCCGTGGGCTGCCTCTTAGTTTTTTATAATGAATCATGGAACATTGCATCAAAAAAAATTAAAAATTTTAAAAAATTAAATAAAATAAAAGATAAAAAAATAAAAAAAATGTCTTATTGTCACATGTAACCTATTTATTTTCCCTCTTCTTTTTTCTTTTCTACTCTCCCTTTTCTTTTTTCTCCCCTTCCATTGCTCTGATTTTTTCCATTTTCCTTTTCATCTCTCACCTTGAGTTTTCCTTCTTTATCCTCATTGCTGTACTTATTGCACCTTCTGCCTGTTTTCTAAATGTCCTTTCCATATCACTGGTCTCCAAAGGTAACTGGTAGTGGATAGGGTGCAGTCAGGGCTCTCCATGGGAAACCCACTACACAGTGCTGGTCTGGGATTGAGAAGTGGTCCAGGAGATCGAAAGGCCTGACGCCTCCTGAACTTATCACAGAAATCTGTCCTACAACTAGATCCTCTAGCTAGTTGCTTCCTGGGGTCTGAGACATCTTGAGGAGAAAGAAGTGTTATCTTCATAGGTCTCTTTCCCTGAACCAAAAGCCAGTTGTGAACATAACTGGAAACTTGGACGATTAGATGCCTGAGGCGAGTTAACTAGGAAAATGTGTAGGCCCCATGACAAATCATACTCATAGCTCTCCTGAAAGAGTTAGTGGAAGGCTACAGAGAGAGGTTTCATAGGGAAGCCTCAGGAGATTAAGAGAAACAAATTGTTATCTCTTCTGGAGCTGAGGTTCCCATTCTCCTTCCCTGTGTCTCTGTCGCTCTGCCTCGGTCTCTCATCCCACATATAATTACCCTCTCCATCTATGCAGCTGTGAGCCAGCTTTGGAGTCTTGGTGTCACAATCACCCCTCTTCCCTTAAACACAGATAGGGTGCATAACAGAGTTGGAATCCAATTCTGGATTCTTTAGGTCAGGGCTTGGGTGAAATGGTGTTAAAGAATAAGTTTTCTTGTCCGATGTTGTCAAACAGAATGTTCATGCAGACAGAAGCTGTATGCTCTTCCATACAATGAAGTCAGAGTAATTAAAGAAAACTTCCTGCTTTTGCCATATCCTTCCTGAGTTACACAATCTTTTATATTGCAGGTGCGCAGTGTTCTCCCACTGCAGTGCTAATCTGAAGCCAGTCATTACTAAAATCAGGTCATATCCTTGTATTCAATGGTGATCATACTGGTTACCTTATAGAGATCACTTTCTATATGCCAACCACTGTTTCAGGTGCTTTGCTTATATTATGGAAAACTTATGTGAATAATCCGGCAGGATACAAGTATGTGTAGAGCACTAGGCATTCACAGAAGGAGATCACTGTGAGTGAGTGATCCTGCAAAAAACAGTCTTCTTTTCCAAAATGGATGTCATTGTCATTATCCTTACCATCTCCTGAAACACATTATCAAGCTTGGTCAATTCAGGGCATCGTGAAGTCAATTGTTTGGGCTTTCAGTGATGTTGGAGCACCCTTTCTGCATCTTCTCCCATCCTGGCTATGAGCATTTCTGTATCTCAGACACCTATACTCTCCACCTGATCTCAAAGCACTTCTCATCACCAGTGACCTACCAGAGAGGCAGCTGACTCTCAAGGTTGCATGGCTTGTGCCTGTTAGAGATGTATCTGGAGAAATTGAGCTTTCTGTTTTTTCCCCCAGAAAGACAAGTCAAGTGGAAGGGGGTAGTTACAGGTGAAGATGAACAAATGAATATGCAGAAAACTATGGGGGGGGGAGAATGGTGGGAAGGAGGAGGAGAGGGGAAAGGGTGGGAAAAGGGGAATTTAAGTTACAGAAAGTACTTGCCCTGAAAGTTAATTGCACTGATAGGGCTGTCAACTCTTGTCTGTGCTTGGCTGGCCTCCATTTGGGCAGCGCTGGGTAAGTCACTCAGCCACTCTGAATGTCCACTTCTCTTTCTCCTCTCGCCTCTCATGTCGTTCACATTTTCCTTTTTCTCTCTCTCTGTATGTTAAATGTTGGTGTTTCAATTCTGTCTTTACACATCCTCTCTTCTCATCCTTCAGATTCTCAAATTTTCTCTGGTTGATCTTACATACTCCTTTTGTTCCTGCTGTCATCTTTCTGATAAAAACTCATACCCAGGTACAGACAATGAAATGTGCATGCTCTTTGGCAGTTTGACTATGCCTTTTAGGAATTTTTTTACTACTTATTAAAACTTGGTCTATTGAAATGGACAAGGCCAAGGTATCGTTATATAAACTACATTGGGAATGATAGTTCCTGGAAACTGGCAATGTAGTGGATAAATAAGTAAAGTGTGTGCACAGTATTGAGCAATATTGTCATAATAAATGATTGGCATCACCTAAATATCCATCAGTGGAAAAGGGGTTAATTATGTTTTCTAATAAAATGCAGACATTGAAAATATTATGCTGTAACAGTACAAGTGGCTGACATTACAAGGAATGACCAGCTCAAGTGTTGGTGAGGATGCGGAGGAATTGGAACTCTCATACATTGCTGGAAGGAGTACCAAATCGTACATTGATGGTTCTGCACTTTCTTAAAAAGATAGCCATATATATACCATATGGTTTTGACACTTGACTTGTTTTAACACTCCAGCACATTTGGATTTAGTAGGTCTGAAGTTGGTGCCCGGAATCCAAATATTGAAAAATCTCACTATGTGCTTCTGTTGCATACTTTTGATTAAGAAACACTGTCCTTAACCTAAAGCCTTTATCATAGCACCTTGCATATAGTAATTCAGTAAATGTGTTCAGAAAAAGAATCCAAAGCATACTGATACAGCACAGGAAACTAGGATTGGGATCAAGACTTTGGACCAAGGTTTGTCTCTGCCAATAACTAGCCATTGACACAACACAATTGCTTAACCTTTTAGTAGTTTGGTTTTCTTTCTATAAACAAAGGATGGAAAAGGCAGGTAGACCAGATGATCTCTGAAATCTCTTCAACTCCATCATTCTAGGAAGGAGTATTTGTCATTCAGAACATAAAATATTTTAAGATCATATACACCATGAAGTAAGACTGAGAAAACCTCATAATTCACTTATAAACAGAGAAGAATCTTGCTGAGAGATTTTCCCACTGTACTCAAAGAACTCAAACTATCTTTCCTGTCAAAAGAGGATCCTTCCCTTGAAAATGCATTCTGATTCACAGTATAGGTAGTGTCTTAGTTTCCTAGGACTACCATAACAAATGACTACAGACCAGTGGCTTAAATAACAGAAATTCATTTTCTCAACAGTTTTGGAGGCTAGATGTCCAAGATCAAGGTGTCAGCAAGTTTGGTTTCTTCTGAGGCCTCTCGCCTTGGCTTATAGATGGCCAACTTCTCACTGTGTCTTCACATGGTCTTCCTTCTGTATGTGTGTGTTCCCTAATTCCCTTTTCCTGTAAGGAGACTAGTCATATTGGATGAGGGCCCACTCTAATAACTTCGTTTTAACTTAAGTATCTCTTTAAAGACCCTGTCTCCAAATACAGTCACATTCTGTGGGATAAGGGTTTTAAAATATGAAGTTGGGGAGAACACAATTCAAGCTCTAGCATTAATAGAGCATCTGTGCAAATGGCAGCCTCCACCTAACAATAATGGCAGAGGATCTCTTAGTCTGGTCTGGAGCTTAAAGAAATAGAGAAGCATTAGCTTATAAAACATTAAAATCATGATGAAAGAAACATGTATCTTCCGAGTCCTTTGCTTTAATGCATCAACTTGCTTCAGAAGGCTCTGTTACTGATAAAAGCTATTTCTGTAGTAGAAAGACCTGGGTTCCCATTGTTAACAGCAATGAGAATTATACCAAGGGTGCCTTGAGCCTCATATCAAACTCTGGATTGGACAGACTTTACCTTCTTAACATCTATGTCAGAACCATAGACTTTTATTTTATTCATGAAAAAAACCCCAACAATTGATTGTATTATAAGAGAAATCTGAAGATTTGAAATCTGTTTTCACCTGAGATTGGGATAGTAGAGAGATGAGTATGAGACCACAGAAATTTGAAAGCATATGGGGACCTTAGAAATGACTTACAACTGTGTTTCCTAGACTTTCTGCATTTTACTTCCAATAATTTTTTTAACAGGGGTGTCTTTTAGGATTTCCAATTTTTGCTTTGCTCAAATATAGAGTTTTTTTTTAAGGGACATGTTAACCACACACACACAAAATTGGAGGACATAATCTCAGACCCAAAAGCAGCATAGTCATTTAAATTGACTATATGGCCTTTTTAAAAAACACACAAATTAGGACATTGTCCACAATAGCTAAATCGTGGAAGGAGCCGAGATGCCCTTCAACAGATGACTAGATTAAGAAGATGTGTTCCAGGGGCGCCTGGGTGGCACAGCGGTTAAGTGTCTGCCTTCAGCTCAGGGCATGATCCCGGCGTACTGGGATCGAGCCCCACATCAGGCTCCTCCGCTGTGAGCCTGCTTCTTCCACTCCCACTCCCCCTGCTTGTGTTCCCTCTCTCACTTAATGTCTCTATCTCTGTCAAATAAATAAATAAAATCTTTAAAAAAAAAAGATGTGATCCATATATACAATGGAATATTATTCAGCTATCAAAAAGAATAATTTTTCAACATTTGCTGCAACATGGATGGCACTGGAGGAGATAATGCTAAGTGAAATAAGTCAAGCAGAGAAAGACAATTATATGGTTTCTCTCATCTATGGAACATAAGAACTAGGAAGATTGGTAGGGGAAGAAAGGGATAAAGAAAGGGGGTGTAATCAGAAGGGGGAATGAAGCATGAGAGACTATGGACTCTGAGAAACAAACTGAGGGCTTCAGAGGGGAGGGGGTGGGGGAATGGGATAGACTGGTGATGGGTAGTAAGGAGGGCACGTATTGCATGGTGCACTGGGTGTTATTCGCAACTAATGAATCATGGAACTTTACATCAAAAACCAGGGATGTACTGTATGGTGACTAATATAATATAATAAAAAATATTATTATAATAAAAAAACACACACACAAATAAATGCAAAGCAACTTGAACATCTCCACTTGAACATCTTGGCTTATTCTGACAAGGATTCAATCACACATGAGGAATAGTCTGTAGGGTAGTATTTGTGACCCTTGCTGTTCTACATCAGTGTTGTTCAAACTTGAGAACGGTCAGGCTTTCCACAAACCCAAGTTCAGAAACGTTAATATCAAAGCTAGTTATTGTCACTTCAGGTTTTACCTGGGTGCCAACATACTCAAAGCAATTTTGACATGGAATTCTTTTTACAGACAAGAGAGCTCAATGGAGAGAGGTCAGAAGGAATTAGGAAGCATGGCCGGGCTTATGTTTCCTCCGTTTCTACTGATAGGCTAAAATATGGAGAGACATTCAAAAAGTGTGGAAGTTGGGGTGGTCAGGAAGCAAATCCATGACTGACAAAATTCAAAAGGTTGAGTTCTGCCACCCTGCAACCTCCTTCTGCTTCAGTACCTAATTCCTTCCTTTAACCCAAATTCTCAGAGCATCAGACTCTCCTGAGGGACTTGTCAGAACCTACCCAGTTTCTGATTCCACAGATCAGTGTGGGGCCCAAAAATTTGTGATGATAATGAGTTCTCAGTTGATGCCGGCTGGAAGGCCACACTCTGAGAACCTTTGCCCTAACACAGTCTGATAAGGGGAGCTTTCCATGGCTCAGTATTGAGAGGTGGGAAAGAACAAGTGTAATGATGAGAAACACAGTGAATGGAAGACCAAGAAACAGTTCAAAGCAAGTTGAGAGAGATCCATGGATTTAGAAAAATGAGCACAGTACTTTTTATACAGTACTTAAAGTTTTTGCCGTTTGCATTATGTTGGATGCTTTGAAAACAGACATTCATTATAACTTTAAAAATCAAATGACTGCATAAAAAAATCTTAATTTGAAAGCACAGAACCCAGGCACTTTAAAATTTGGTGCACACACATGATTTCCTATCAGCAGCTGTTAGGAGGATAATTAAGAATTAAATTTTCATTTAATCATTTTCAGATAGGAGGATACTTTTCCTCTCCCTCACCCCCACCCCAAGCCATTTGAAAGATGGGCCAAAACCTTTAGCTCCAGGGGCGCCTGGGTGGCACAGCGGTTAAGCGTCTGCCTTCGGCTCAGGGCGTGATCCCAGCGTTATGGGATCGAGCCCCACGTCAGGCTCCTCTGCTATGAGCCTGCTTCTTCCTCTCCCTCTCCCCCTGCTTGTGTTCCCTCTCTCGCTGGCTGTCTCTATCTCTGTCGAATAAATAAATAAAATCTTTAAAAAAAAAAAAAAACTCTAGCTCCAGGTCTTATCATTAGAGGACAAATAGATTTACTTCAATTTTTTTAAACTCATTAAAGTGATTTAAGAAATATTTAATTCCCATTTCCCAAATTAAATTATCATAGTGAATAGTTGTTGTTGTTTTTATCATAGTTCTCATGTGCCCGAATGGGTGACGATTTCCTCTATTTTCCCCTATTCCAAGCCTAAAAAGAAATAGAGCAAATCACATCTTACTTGATTCTTAGGCTTGTTGGAAATTGGTGGAAGTGAGCACTAGGGGGAAGTGAGGAGGTTTTGTAGGAGAATCATAGAACCAAAACACAAGAAGGAACCCTACAGATCACCCAGACCCATGGCTTCATTTTACAGGTGGGAAGGGGGAGTCCTTGTGCCCAAGGTCACACAGCCAGGCAGTGTGTTTCCTGAGACTGTAACCCAGGTTGTCTCATTTAGAAGGCCGGTGCTGTTAGCCGGGCACGTTGGTATGTCCTTGCTCTTCTGGTTTTGACTCAACATCCTGAGACTTTGGGGAGAGACGCAGGAATGTGGAAGAACTTGCAAGCAACCTGAAGACAGGCCCTGGGCATGTGTCCGTCACTCACCATTCCCTGCACAGAGCCAGGGACGGAGCACATTGTAGGCCACACACATAATTTAATCAGATGAGCTGAGATGCTTTAAATTTGGAAAGGGGCCCTGAGGGGAAGAGCAGAGAGAGGTATAAATACTAACCATCCAACTGCAATTTGGCCAAGATTTTGTTTCCATATACTGTGAAACATTGGGCCTCGATTCCAGTGCTTTGAAGGTCTAAAGGCAGTTGACTAGATTTTGCTTTTTCTCCAGGAAGAATCCATACTGCTTTCTGTCTTCTTCTAAGGAGAGAAATTACCCTATTTGAATATTCCAGCAATTAGGTGAAAATGCAGGCTGGGCCTAAGAGGTCCACATGGGCCTGGGTTTCAGGGTCACTGAAGGCTGGGGTAGGCCAAGTTCTTGCTGCCCCAAAGAGGCTGATGATTCTGGCAGGCTTGAACCAGACCTTGCCAAACCAGAGGGCAGGGCTTCCCACTGCTTCCCGAGAGCTGGCTTGGGCAGCCGCCCACATTCACTCCAATTGATTCCAGCTGTGTGGTGCCATGCTGGCCAAGTCTTCTGCATTAGTAATGCTATCTGAAGGGACAAGGGGGGCTTCCATGAAAGTCCCTGAAAAAGGAACACCCTGTTTCCCCCCTTCTGCCCCCATCTTAGCCATTTTGCTGATTCTCTCCCCACGCTCACTTCCATTTTTCACTTCTTTCCTTCTTTTTTTTCCCCATTCCCTTTCTCCTTTTTTCCTTATCATTCTCCTCAACTGTGCCACCCTTTCTCTTTCCTCCTGCCTCCTTTTTAACTCTCCATTTCTGTTCCCTCATCCTTTCTCCCCCTTTCTTGGCACCCTCTGTCACCCTGATGTTTCCTCTTCCCATCCCTGGCTCACATTCCCTCTAGCATCACACCAGAGTTAGCCTACAGGACTTGCTCCTTTAAAATAAAGAGATCTTGGTTTTGCACAGCTGCAAGCGGGATTGAGCAAGACTGTATTTAACAGCATGCTTTTTTTTTTGTGGCCAAAAAGGAAGAGTGTGCTTGTGTGTGTTTAGTAGCTTTGTCCGGGCTTTCATTGTCCAGAATTTGAGAGCAGATCCTTAATTGGCTGAAGAATCACAGCCGAATAGTCAATTTGCTCTAAAAGACTCTTGATTTAAGCCTTCTGAGAGCTCTACCTCTGGCCGTGGTTTTGGAGAGTGATTGCCTGTCATCTCAAAATGTTAGAGTAAACAGTGGGTCTGCTCAGCATCATATGTTTATTTTCCACAGTGGCATTTGCTAGGTCACGTGGTGGCCATTTAATTTCCATGACTGACATTCCACAGGTCTGAGATTTCATTCCTTTGGGAGTATTTCAAATACTTGTGGTTTTAACCAAGATGAAAAAATATATGTATTTAAAAAGAAAACCCATATGCCACCAGCCCCAAAACCCTAGTCAGTGGTGTCCCTGGCACAGTCTCATGGGCAGCTCCTCTGCCCTTCACATCTCAGATGCCTGCAGACAGAGAGAGTACGAAGGCCCAGATACCTGCCTTTCATAGATCTGACGAGACTAAGACCTTTGAATTGACTCTAGCCTTTCAGACTTGGGTATTCATTCTGTTTTTGATTCCTGACACCTGGTTTGGCCTTACCCATTGAGAAACTGGGAGATGGTTCCATCCTGGGTTGCAGTCAGTGCTGGAGGAGCCTGAACACATGCCCACCAACACCCCCCAGGGCCCTTGATTTTCCTTGGTGAAGAGACTGGTGATACCATCTATCTAAAATTCCCTAGATTTCAGACAGTGGAGGGCAAGAGGAGTGAATTCTTATCGAAGGAGTTGGATTATTTATCCCTCACTGGGAGTTAACATAAGGCAACAGGAGTAGTTAAATGAACTATGACTGCTGGATAGGAATGAGGTGTCAAATATAAGTCCCGCCCAAAGCCACATCATGCAAAAGAAAAACAGATGTATCACCTTCATTTCAACCACCCCTTCAACCTCTTTGAATCCCAGTGGAACTTGGCACCTCTTCATGATCTTCCAAATGTCTAGAAAGTTCCCTAAAGGTGTGTCCTGCCTGGGTCAAGGATGGCTTCCTGCCTCCTGCCTCTCCTTTTCTGTGACTCTTCCAAATCCATTTTCTCATTTCCTCGTAGCTTGTCCTCTAAGAAACTGACGCACCCATTGAGTGAAGGCATCTTAACTGATGCTTCTGTATTGTTCTTCTGGTGGAATAATTTTATTTTAAGAAAGGTCAAGTTACCAATTGTGGAATTATCACTAAAACATATATTGGAAAGTTCAAATTCAACAGGATACTTTCTATCACCAGTTGATGACTCAAATAAGAACCCAACAGTTAGCAGCTTTTATTTCTCAAAGCTACTTCTCTTGACCTCCTCGGTAAAGAAAGAGAAAAGAGTTAAAACACAGGTATAACATAAACTAGGGCTTTGGAATGTCAGTGCTGGAAAGGCCCTGAATGGAAGGCCTCCTAAATATTATGTATACACACCTAGAGACAATATCAGAAATCAAATTTTATTAGATTCTGCTACCCTTACCTTCCTTCCTCACACCTCCCCAATCATCTTCGGAAAAGGTGGCATGCAGTCAAGGTGCGTCTGTGCAGAGACTGGCAATGATAACACATTTTCAGAGGTAGAAGTGGCATGAAGGTGATCACGGCATCCAGACACATTGACTCTAAAAATTGCCTCATAAAATGGCATTTCCAACTCATGAAATTAATTGTTCCAGGGATGATGGAAGCTGAAGTGTTTTAGATAAATTCTAAATTAGATAAATTAGGTAAATTCTTCTTGAATATCTTTCTTTAGAGGTTTTTCCTATGTCTCAGGCTGAGTTAAGCTCTCTTTGGAGTTATCCCTAATTTGCATGTTTGCCCGTGGATGAGACACATGTATTCCTCACCACATTCCTTGTGGCCCTTTTGTCATTAGTGAGACTGTGAATGACACAATTTTAAACTCTCTAAAATTGCACGTGAGCTGATGGCCAGAGAGAAAAGTCAATATTTTAGCCGATTTTAATCAAAGAAAGAGCTAATAATTACATTAAAATAGGCAAACCATTTATTTGACAACTTTTTAACAAATCACTTACAATATAGTTAATATTTCCAATTGATTTCCTTGTTGCTATAGCCCTTAGCTAAATTCAAAATATTTATAAATTGGAGATATCCTCCCTTTCCTTCACTCCCTTGGAGTAAGTTCCCTGATGTGTGCTTTATGGAGGAGGTCTAAGGCCACTGGTGTTAGGTAGAAACCAAGGGCCACATGACCGGGTGTGTTTAGACAACCTATTTGGTCTATGTTAAATATCTTCCTTTAAGGATTTCTCATATGTCTCAATGCTCGTGCACATTTTTATATGTAAATGCAGCAATTACCATATATTTCAGCCAAAGAACCCACTCTGTGAGGAATATCTCGCAGAATTAAGGTCTTCTGAACACACTTTAGGAAATACTACTGTTAGAGTAATAATAGTAATAACAGTGACAGTAGCTACAACTATAAGTAGCTTTTCCTGAGTACATGCCATAGGCCAAGCATTGTACTTAGTATTTGACATGTGTTCACCCATCATCCCCACCTTCCTATGATAGGTACAGTTATGGTACCCACAACCCAAAGAGTGCAAATAACTTACCAGGGTCCCCAGCTGTTATATTTGAGAGGTATGATTTGAACAAGGCTGATTGACCCTACAGCTTGCACTCTTCACTCTTACATCATGCTCTCACTGCTCTTTTCTTTTTTTTTTTTCCTTTTTAAAGATTTTATTTATCCATTTGAGAGAGAGACAGAGAGAATGAGAAAGAACATGAGAGTGGAGAGGGTCAGGGAGAGAAGCATTGACTCCCCACTGAGCGGGGGGCCCTGACGTAAGACTCGATCCCAGGACTCGAGGATCAGGCAGTCGCTTAACCAACTGAGCCACCCAAGCATCCCTCCCACTGCTCTTTTCTGTGACAGGAGGTTGATGATGGGAGAAGAACACAGTGGCCAAGAGTGTGAGAGCCACCAGACTAGGAACATGGATGCCTAGGAGGTGCCTGCATCTCACATATCACCCGTTGTTGCTATCCATTTAAAGAATTAGCAGGAATTAGAAGGAGGGATATATGATCAATGTTATTATTTCCTACTGAGGTATTTAAGGCTCTGAAATCCTAACACTATTGCAGAGTATGCCACAGCATAAAATTTAGCTCCAGATTTTCTCTGCTTTCTCATGTTCAGCTGCAGAAGTGTGGACAAGCTGTGCAAGTTTTGTCTTCTCAACTGGACTTTAAGCTTCTGTGGCCAAGGACTTTGTCTAATGCTTTTTGCCCACATAATAAACACAGATCATATTGATCAGTTGATTTGAATGGCTGTATTAATAACCATAGTTTTTTTCATTGCAGTAAATTCTGTTTTTGAATGATAGAGCATCCACATGGTATTTTCCCGTTTGTAAATACTTTGACAAGTGCAGAGTGCCTTGATCCCTGTGACAGCCCAGTGAGGGAGATGTGAGTTGTGTCTCCCCTTCCCAGAGATGATCATGTATGTGATTCGATCAAGGTCATGGAAGAGAGTGTGCAGGTGGTGGAACTGAGACTCAGTGTATGTTCTTTAGATCCAGCCCCTGGGCCCCTCTCAGCTTCCTTGGTCTCCAGGCCACCACAGATGAGTGGAGTGTCTTATTTAGGAGGAGCCCCTCTCCTTAGCACATACCCACGCATATGCTCACCGCACATTCACAGGTCAGTGCATCTCAGGCTACGTTGCTTTCTATCTCCCACACTTAGAAGGGAAGCCCATGGTTTTGGCCCACCAGAGTTAGGCAAGGAAAGGAAAGGAAAGAGAGAAGATTTGGAGGACTTCAGTGCTAATGTTTTATCATCTCCTCTCCCCGTCTCAGAGGCTTGGGAAGTACCCTTGTCATTTTGGGACACTTTTTAGAGTCAGGAGAGCAATAAAGCTTCTTGGAATCATGAAATATTTCCACTACTGAGTCATAGGGGCAAAATAGGAGGAAATAATATATTGGAGAGAGATGACAACCAGGGTAGGGAAGGGGGGGTAGCATTTGGGTAATTCCTGAGCAAAATCACTGCTGTCTGCAAAAACGAAAGGAGTTTGCAGTGTGCCCGCATCAGCGGGACTTTATTTCATACAAATGGCACCAAAGGAACGATCATAATGATAGCAACAGACCCAGGATCCCAACTTGGCTGCCTCATGTTTAGCCAGAAATAATTTAGAAGTATGTAAGTGGAAGAAACACAAAGAGAAGGAAAGGTGAAGAGTAAAGATAAGCGTGATTCATAAATTGAAAGATGATATTTTTTTCTTCTATGGACTAATGCATTCAGTAAGGAAACAAGTACATCTTCAAGGGCACTGAAGAAGCGCTACACATTAGATATTGAAAATGGGAGCACCAAGAAGAATGTGGCCAAAATGCTTAACGAAGAGGGTGATATTTTGTTTCTTTAGTAATTGCCAAGCATTGAAGTTCAAGTTGACTCTGAATATATATTCTTGGAAACAAGGACAAAAGAACATAAAGAGATAATCTGGGGAAGTGGATGGCAGGATTTTTTTTTTCTTCCAGACAAGAGGAAAGAGAAGGGCAGAGTACAAAGATTGAGTGTCAGGCGTGCTATTTCTGAGTTTGTCTTCTCAAACGTGGTGCTGACAGGTGATTTTTGGTGGAGAGGGATAGGAGGAAGAGATGTCAAAAAGCTAACGACTCCCACAGCAAACTCTGACAGAGTTCAGGAAAGACCAGTTCTAGCACTAGAGAATTTTCTATTTTCTAAGTTTGTTTAAATATACACAGATGACAAGTTGGCCCAAAGCAAAATTGCAAGGTAAGAGAACATTGGCTTTAGGGCTTTATGAATCAGTCAATCATCAGATATTAATTGAGCATCTCCTCTACACAAGACATTATGCTGGGGAAGGCTAAAGCACAAGCCACATACATTCCTGCCCTCAAATGGCCTGCTGTTCAGTGAGGAAGGCACAGTTGCCGCACCCAGAGGAGTTAAACAGTATTCTGAATAATGTCGTGAAGTATCAGGAAAAACGGCATTAATGTAATGTTAAGAGCAAACACTGTCAAGTTTACCATATTGCAAGATTAAAAGCTTTACAAATATTACCTCCTTTAATCCTTACAGCAATACTGTGAGGTAGGTTCTGTCACTACTCTCATTTTATAGATGAGGAAATGACACCACCACGAGCATGCAGTGGCATTAGGATGGGGACCAGGCAGTATAAACCCAGAGCCTGGGGTCCTAACCACTATACATGCCATCCCTCATAAAACACTACTGTGTACAATGAAAAGTGAATGAATTAGATATTCGGTAAATGCATGGGAATTCTGAGTAAGGTGATGCCTCTGGCATTGCTTTGGCCCAGATTCTCGCTATGGCCTTTGAGCCTAACAGTGGCCCTGAAAGTGAGGGAGAAAAGGTCACTGTTTATGCTCATTTATGACAGAAATGATTGAATAACTTTCACAAGTTCATATCATCAAATTTGATGAAGTCAGAATTAGAATTAAGGTCCTTGCTGCTAGTCAGAGCTTCTGACTCTGGGGGGAGCCATCCCACTTTACAGTCTAGGCACACAACCCAGTCCCAAGTACTTTCTGCCTTACTGCCATTCTTTCCTTTCCCAGCATTAATTGAGCGCATTGCTATGTGATGAACATTAAGGGGAGAATGGAACAAAGGCAATGCCAGCATGAGTCAGAATGAGTGATCAACCCTTGAAATGATTGTTTTAAACTTTTTATTTTGAAATAAATTTAGACTTAAGAGAAAAGTTGCAAAACTAGTACAAAGGATGCCTATACATGCTTCACCGGCTTCCCCAAATATTACCATCTTGCATAACCATAGTGTGAATAACAAAACTAAGGGATTGGCATCACTACAATACTAACTATAGACCGTATTTGGATTTCACCCGTTTTTCCACTAATGGGCTTTTTTTGTTCCAGGATCTGATCCAGTATCGTACGTGGCATTTAGCCCTCATTTCTCCTGAATCTCCTCTTACAGTGACAGTTCCTAAGTCTTTATTAATCTTTCATGACTTTGAAACTTTTGAGGAGTGCTGGCTTAATTTTGTAGACTATCCTTCCATCTGGGGTTGTCTTATATTTTCTCATGATTAGTTTGTGGTTATGCATTGTTGGTAAGAAATCTACCTAGGAAGTGATGTGTTCTCAGTGTATCATCAGTCAGGTGTCACATAATGACATACCTATTGACTGATGATATTAACCTTTATCACTTGGTTAAGTTGGTGTTTGATAAGTTGCTTGACTGTGAAGTTCTATTTTTCTCTCTGAAATTTATAAATCTTAGGGAGATGAGATTAGATTATGTGAATGTCCTATTTCTCCTAAAAATTTTCCTCAGTAATTGTTGCCAGCAACAATTCCAATGTAGTATATTTAATAATGATTTTCCATTTCCCTAATTTTTTTACATTTTTTAAGTAAAATTATTTTGGAAGGAAAAGCTCTTACTTTTCCCACATAAATTTCTTCAAATATCGATGTATATTAGTATGGACTTCTGCATATTTATTTTATCCTTTTGTTCCAGATTTGGTCATTGAGACCTCTTTCATGTTGGTCCCTGCACCATTTTGACATATCTACATCCTTTTTAAAGCAGTTCCTAACTTTCTGGCACCACGGTATTCTCCAGGCTCATCTTATGTTTTCTCTGATGCAGCTTTGGAATCAAAAAAGCACCTCAGGAGGCCCTGACTCACTCTATTGGAGAATGGCAGTTAGAAACCAAGATCTGGACACTAGGTGTGCTCATTGCTACTGCGGTGTTATTGCTCCTAATTCCTCAGGGAACAGAGCTTGCAGATATATGAATGGATATTAACTCATTCACTCACATGCATTTATATTTATTTGTGTATCTTTCGTATAAATCTATTAAAAAGCCTTGAGTTCATACTCCTATTTTTCATTCTGATCCAACACCACAGTTCTACTTTTACCATTTGTTCTTTTCTTATTTGTAATATTATTTTCCAATAGTGAAAAAGAACAGATTTTCTAACAGATTTTTAGGTTTTTCTAACATGACTTTCATTATCTATAATATACTTATTTGTTCTAAACTAGAATACACATAAAACAGTTTCAGAATTGAGAAACAAATTTACTAACTATATCACAGTATTTATATGTAGTTCTTTTTGACTTTTGCCTTACAGTATGGTTTTTGGATTTTAAAAAGCAGAAAGTCACATTTAACTCTCAGTTGTATTGTTCTCTGGATAGCCCACATCTCTCCTGGAGGGTTATGTTGTACAAAATTCATTTTAAGACTGACACCAGCAAAGAGGAGAGCATCTAGAAAAGGATGGTCAAGGTGGTGAGGAGTCTACAAGCAAGGCATTCATTAACCAGTGAGTGGACCATCTCCTTGCATGCATCCATATAGTCATTCAACCAGCATTGGTTCATCCATCCATTAAAAAAAATTTATTTGTGCATAAAATACATGGCCTATGAGCAACAAAGTGCTGGAATTATTGAGGCTATATTGGAAGTCAGAGTGAGGCCAGGATGATTCTTTTCAAGTTTGTGAAGGCCTTTCATGTAGAATAAGAATTAGACCCTTTCTGACTAGCTCCACAGAGCCAAGTCAAGACCAGTTAGTAAAATTTAGAGTGAAGCAAATTTCCATTAAATATAAAAAAGAATTTTTTAGTTCTTATAATGGCTCAATAATTAAATAGGCCATCTTACAGAGTTATGAATCCTCATTACTGAGAACTTCTGTGAGAGGCCAGAAAATTAGACAGGAAGTCCTCCAAGATCCTTTTGAAAACTGAATCTCTATGGTTCTGTAACACACCCTTTAATACCTAGATATCATTTTCTATGTCTAACTCCTCTTTCATTTCATCTGGACCCTTGTCAAAAGCACTTGGCTTGACAGAACACAGAGATGGAAAACCTGCCCATGAATGACAGAGATCCTGTCATATTAAGAAAGAGATACAATTATAACTTAAACATTTTTAAATAAGTAATTTAGCAATAATTTAATATTTGCTGGCTAAGTAAAAAGTGCTCCAGAGATTGGTTTGAGGAGAGGGTAAGCCCATTGTTTGGGGGAAGTAACATAGATAAGGGTAATTCATGAGCATATATCAGTGAATTACATGGATTTCAATGTTCTTAAAATTCATTTCAGGTCAGCAAATATTATTGAGCACCTAATTTGTGTTGGGCATGGTTTTAGGTGCTAGGGATATAATAGGGTACAACAATTAGGAAAAGAGACAAAAATCCTTGCTATTGTGAAGTGTACATTCTACCAGGCAGAGGCAAACAATAAGTACAGTGGCTAATTATAGTATATAATAGGTAAAAAGGGGATATATAAAAGCACCTAAAAAAAAAGTGGGAAAGAGGAGAATCAGGTACACCAGAGACCAAGGTAGGAGATTGTGATATAAAGTGAAGTGGTAAGTGTGGGTCCCCTTGAGAAGGTGACTTAGACCAGAGACTTACAGGAAGGGTGGGAGTCATCACTGCTATTCTCCTGGCCGCCTTCTGCTTTAGTGAGACCATGTGACCAGTCCTGGCCAATGAGCTAAGAGAGGAAGTGGCCACAGCCCATCTGGGCTGGAGGGTTTAATGGAATTGAATTTGAAGAATTTGAATGTAAATTTTGACAGGTTTATTTCCCAAGCATACCACATTAGAGGCTGAGAAGGGAGCAGGTCTTGCCTGTGCCATGATAATTGGCTTTTAGTCATTGGCTTTATTTACATATCTTCATTCCTTTCATTTGAATTCTTGAAACTTCTGTTCATACTGAGTGTGGGACCTCTTCATAGCTATTAGTCAAGGTTTTATTTTCATGGAGAATTCAACCAAAACTCCCTTAAATATATATATATATCAGACATGCTTAAGCAAAAGAATAGTTTTAAGGTCAGGTTATTCATACTTTTTTCATCCTCTCATGGCCATAATGTTATGAAAAGCTCACTGTAAAGTAGAGGTTTTCAGTTGGTATGTGGCTATTCCCGGGGTACCAAACACCCTTCACAGACACACTGCCAAATTATACTTACAAGCTACATGTGCACTAATTTTGTTATATGCAAGGATCTATAATTTTATAGCTGTGGCTGTCAGACTGAATGCTAAGCTGAGTGATTTGAGTAATTCTTGCTACAGGTCAGGGTAAGGAATGTGGCATGTAGTCAAACAAATACCAGACAAACATCCTGTATTTTCTGTAACATGTGAGAACACTGCTTTGTGAGTTAATGAGAGTGGAGTCTGGACAGTGACCAGATCTCCTCAAACATGACACAGATTTGAAGGGTAACCAGGCAAACAGTTGTGTATATTTATGTGGGTGCCTTTATGGGCACTGAAAGATTCTCCTGTTGTACTGGTGATCATCTTGCCCTCACTGACAACTTGTTTAGAAACAGTTAGTATTTAGTGTTCTGCCAAAAATTCCAACTATTCAATCCTGTCTTAAAAATCCTGACAACATGTACAGACACAGGCCTGCCCCATTGGGTCACTTTTTCAAACATGAGATAGGTGGGTACGTTATAAGACATCTACTGAGATTCAGTCTTCCTCATCCAGCTAGCAATAGACAGAGCTCAGAAGCTGACTCTGCCTCCTCTCTTCTCTCAGTTTCCGTACTATACTGCCTCATCTGAAAACTACACAGCATTGTGTGAGCTACCATTCTTCTCTTGTTATCTAAAAACTGTATTCTTCCTGGCTTCGAAAGCATGAAGATATCATGTGGCATTCTACTGTGCTGTCATCTCTTTTAGGCCCATGGCAGCCGTTCTTGGGAGAATGAGGTACTTTTAGGAGGATGAGCTAATCCACGCACCCAGCACCTACCATTGCTGGCACTAGACACTGAGATACAACCATGAACTCGAAGTGTTTCGATGTCAAAGAACATCCAAACTGTTGCTTCTAAAGTAGTCTGTGCCCTGCGAGTCACACTCTAACAATTTATTTAATATGAAGGACCCTCCTGGGTAGGAATGTGATCATCATCATTAGGGAAGTATGAAGGAAAGAAACCAAAGATGAAGGATAAGGGTGATGAGATATATGGAACACTGGGCCAACCACATCAAGGACATGGAAGACAAAGGTACTAGGAGATGCAGCTTGAGAAATGATGACAAGGAAATGTGAAAGGTAGTAAGAGATGGGGCAATAGGTGTTGAGTGCTGGAAAAAACTCTCTGGGATGGAGAACACTTTGATTGCCAGTATTTCCCAGTGACTTTGATGGAAACTGGATGCCAAGCAGCATTCAAGACTAGATAGAACAACTCGAGATAAATTGTAAGGAGCAGTTTGGCATGCACTGAAGGATGGGCCTGTTTGGTGTTCTTTTATTTCAGTTCATGACTGTAAAAAGTTTACTTTCACAGGAACTTTTGTTTTTTAAAACCCAATAGCAAACATAGCCCATTGCTCATAATGCACCACTTGACCATAAAATATCTTGCATTTGTCTCTATTTGCTTCATGCTCATTAATCTTACTCCCTACACCTACACCCCACCAACAAACTCCATAATCTCCAGGGAAAGGAGAGTATCATAAAGTTTTCTTCTATAAATCCCACAGTAACCAGAACAAAGTTGAAGCAAATACCAAGTGCTCAATAAATATGTATTGATAAACTATGGGTTTATTCAATACAAATATCTGCCTAAGCCCTCTGCTAGGAGCTGGGTAATGTAAATATGTCTTTTCCTCAAAATATGAGAGAAATGAGGGAAAAAACCACAAGTAATTTCCATATAAAAGCTAAACAGAAATGCTGCACACTAATATATAATAATAATATATAATATACAAGGAATCAAAAGCAGTTTCTGACCCATGCTAAATAAATGGTAGGATATCGTATGTACAACTGCTGTGACTTCATTGTTTCATAAACAGTTGGATTCAAAATGACAAAAGATTTTGCCTTACCTAAAGAGAAGAGCAATCCTCCCGTTTATTTTCCCCTTCTTCATCCTGTTGTCTCTTTGGGAAAGCAACATGATTTTGTCAAGTCTAAATATGTGGCATGTGACCGATTTGGAAGCACATATATGCAGTTGTCAGCAGTGTGGTCCAGCCTTGGAGCAGCAAGCAGATGGTCACAGGTCCAGACTCCTGGCATTTCTTCTGGTTGGGTGAGCATGGGTGGGGAGCTGGTAACCATTATGGGTCAGGTTGGCCAAAGGTGGAGCTCCACATGGTGGGTGAGGCTGGACGGTCAAGCCAGATCATGAGAGTAATTGAAAAGATCCAGAGTTCAGCAGAT
Organism: Ailuropoda melanoleuca; assembly: GCF_002007445.2. Classification (NCBI taxonomy): domain Eukaryota; kingdom Metazoa; phylum Chordata; class Mammalia; order Carnivora; family Ursidae; genus Ailuropoda; species Ailuropoda melanoleuca. The sequence goes on from NC_048231.1 coordinate 78,681,681, forward strand.
TAGAGCAGCAAAAGTAATAGGGAATAGAAATGGAATCACCAATGAAGTTCCAACCTGGGAGGAGAGGCTCTTCGTTTTCACTTTGCCTCACTTTGCCTTACTTCAGAGTGTGTGTGTGTGTGTTTGTGTGTGTGTGTACTAAATGGGATGAGAAGACGTTGAGGTCACTGGTAATGATCACTGGCAGAAAGAGGTAAGGCCTTAAGGTTGAGTCTTGCTTCCAGACGGAGCCTTGAATGGGCCAACTTTTACAGTGTCAAATCAAGATAAAACTTTGAGAATGACCTGAACTTGATTCCCAAGGATCTGCCCTTTGATTTCCATTACTAGGGCCCTCCTTACTCAAAAGCAAATGGATAGGTAAGATTTCAGTGTGCTGAGAAGTTTCTTCTCATTATAGAAGATGAGATGCCTGTAAGTCTTTACCTTGAAATAAAACTTTGCTTTAAAACAGGTATGCCATACAGGGGAACACAGTAAGCTTTTAGCTGCTTTTATGTATCAATGAGGCTGTTCTTCAAAGCCATCCATGCAGGGCTAAAAGTCGAGAGCAGGCATTGGTAGATGAGTAGTGCTGCTAATGGCGCCAGTGCCCACATCCCCTTTGTACAGTGAGGGCCCCACTTCCAGCGAAAGAAGGCTAGTAATGGCTGTTTGAATGTCAAGCTGCATTTGCAAGACTTAACCAAATCATAAGAGCAAGGGGAGAAGTAGTTCTTGTCAGATCAAGCCAGCATTTCCCCGAAGGAAATGTCCTGTGTTGTGTAGACACCTTAGTAGTTGGGCCAGTTTAGTTTTAGTTCTCTCTAGCAATGTTTTGTTTTTTATTTTTTATTTTTCTTTCCCTTCAGAGGTGATTCTGGAGTCTAAAAGACCATGCTAGCCTAGATCGTAGAAAAATCAGGAAGTCACAGCTTGAATGTAAATACAGGCTAATAGTTTAACTGTGTTCATGACATTATGAAAAAGCATGCAGCAACAGAAAAGTGACTTTAAAAGTATCAGCAAAACATGCAATGATAAAAAAAAAAAATACCTAAACCAGCAACCAAATCCCTTCTAGGTGAGCATAGACATTAAACTCTACACTGAAGAGTCTGTCAGGAATCTTGCGGTTGCTGGTGTCAGGATAACGGGCTCAAATGGCTTAAATAAAGGGGTGATTTTTTGGTTCATATAACAGAAATGTCTAAGGGTTTCAAGCTCAGATGAATCAAGGAGTTCTAACAATATCTTCAGAATGGGTTTTTCTCCATCCTTCCACTCTGCTTTGCTATGTATTGATTTCATTTTCAATGACTCCATGCATTGCAGAAGTAAAATGATCATCTAGCAGTTCCAGGCTTATGTTCTAGTTAGTGCAAGTTTAGCAAGAAAGAGAAAATGGCTCCATTACGGTACTCCTGACAGAATGCCTCTATTATGGTACTGCTTTTTTGGGTCTGATTGGGTCATATTCTCATCCCTGAACCAATCTCTGTGGCCAGGGCAATTGGATGTTGTGATGGGTCAGGTGTGAGTCACGTTCCTCTCTCTGAACCTGGAAGTAAAAGCAAGATACCGCTCACCATTGAGACTGAAGTGGGTAGGAGAATAGTTTTCAGGAGGAAGTTTCCCCTACCAAATCGGGAGGGAATGGATGGTATATGATAAACCCATCAAACACCACTACACTCTGGAGTCAGTTTTTTCTCTGATAATGCGTGTTTGTTGTATGTTTGTGGTAGGAGGTGACAAAGAGCTTCGAAGAGAGGAGGCACAAACAGATGGAGGCAGAGTAACAAGGTCTCTGAAGAAAAGTCTGATAGTCTATAAAGAAAGCATTAACAGGGAGCTGGGAGGTAAGATGTAGGACAAGTAGGAAAGCAAACCAGATTCAGTATGTTAGCACAGATTGTTCTTTGAGTGAAACAAAATCCTCTTCTTTTTTAGAAATTAAAACTTAACCGTGGCTACTATAAGTCAGTTTTCTTCTCTGGGCTCAGGGTAATCATCTGCGAAATGACATGGAAGGGTGAAGAGGATTTAAGTCAACTGAACACTGAGGTTCCATTATACTGCAAATTTATGTCACATTTAATGTTTAATGAATTTTATTTAATTTGAATTAGAATTTCAACACAGGACTAATGAGGATTACCTAATACAAGAAATACCTAATTTAGGAAAATGTAATATACTTCACCACTACTTCCTTATATTTTGGGGTTCCATTTATATGACAGTGGGCTTATGAAGAGTCCCTTGTATTGGTGATAGTACAGGCTAACTGACCAACAGTGGTACCCCCAAATTCTGAGACCTTCTGTACAGTGCTTGGGGCAGAGGCCAAAGTGAATCGATCAGCTGTAATTTGGCTGGATAGTTTCACCCATGTTGACCTTCCTGGGTCAATTCAGGCAAGATGTGTGTTGTTCTCTTTAGTGAGATTAAACATCGGTCTTAAAGAGAAAATTGTGGTCTGCTACTTGCTTAAATAGCAAAGACTTAAACAATTTACTAAACGTGCAGTCCCTTTTTTTTCTTATATTATTGGAAGTCTTCGGGGTTAAATGATGCCTAACCATTGTTTTCCAAGGCTAAGACCCAGCCATAGATCTTTTATTACCTTTCCTCATAGATATTGTCCAAGTTTTTATAAGATCCAGGTTTTCCAATGTCTGATTTTTCCACAGTTGTGAATGCAACATTTTATTAAGGTGGCTTTGTTCTGTAAGTCATCCATAGAGTAGGAAATCCATGTTCTAACAAATTCATATTTTTTCAGGGCAGGATATTACCAGTCAACAGATGTCGAGGGTGGGAACCACCATAGCCCAACAGAGTCAGGGCAGTGTCCTCAGATCCAAATTTACAACCACTTCTGTAGTAGTATTTTAGGCATTGCCCAAGGGAGTCTGACTCATAATTCTCTGTGAGAATTGCCCCAATAACTCAACTCTCTTGTCCTCTTGAACATCATTTACTCCTCATTGAACACACCCAGGCTCCCTTGAGAATGTTATTTTTGGTGTGAGTTCCTCAAGCACAGCTCTTCCAAGAACAGTTTTTGTAGACTTGATTCTCTGCCTCATGAATGAATTTGAAGGTCTTTTCCAGGGAGAACTGTAGAGGTGCATTGACTGAATTCTTTTTTTAAAGCTCCTTCCTGGGATACAGTCTTTCCCTTACTCATGTTTAGATTATGTTTTTCTGTAATACTTTATTCAAATCAAAATATTACAGAAGTTAGAGCCTGCAAAGAGGTAGTAGTGGGTGGAGACAAGTAAAGTATTATTTTTCATGTCTCACAGAATATGTGGTAGCTGTTCCACATTTTTAGTGACTTTAATGTTGGATGAAAATAATAATGAAAGAGTATTTATAAATAATAGGAAGAAGAAAAAAATACTTTGCTGAAATCCTTTAAGATAAAAGCTATATGCGTCCCTAAGAATGGAAACATACAGGATGAACTCAAGTACTGAATAAACTGTTGAATAAAGGTAATGGGGTAGGTAGATTTACAACAATAAGATAGTGTAAAGATAGCAGGGTATAAAAGAAAGTGCACAGGATTTGGAAGAATCACTGTTGTTTCCTCTTTTAAATTGGGCATGATGGTACTTATGTACTAGGGCTATTATGAGTGACAAATGAGATATATAAAGAACTTAAAATGGTGTGTATATATTTTGTGCTCCAAAAAAAGTGATTTACTCTAAAGGCACTATGCCTGCAGTTCTGTTTTTTACCACCAGGTGGAAGTAGTCTCATTAAAGATAGTAATCTACTCATTCACTCATTTATTACTGAGTCATCACTTATTATTTGCAAATAAAAAACCCCATCTTCCTTACCTTACATTTCAATGGGGAAGATCGACAAATTTAAAAAAATTAATCATACAAATATGTGGGTTGTTGATAAGTGCTAAGAAGAAAAATAAAACAGGTAAGAGCAGAGAATGAAGAAGAGATGTACTCTTTTTGACAGTGTAGTCATAGAAGACTTTGTGCAGACAACAGAAACCCAAATTAAGAAAGTGAATGAGCCAGGGTACACATCTTGAGAGGAGAGTGCTTTGGACAGTTGTAAAAGCAAGTGGAGAAGATGTTTGGGTTAGGATGGAACTGTGTGAGGCAGAGCATATTGGGAAATGGGGTCTGGAAGGCAACTGGGGCAGATCCTCTGAGCCCTCTAGACCATGGTAAGGAGATAACTTCACAGCACGCATATCTCACTCATCCCTTTAGCAAGTTCACTATCAAGTATAAATCAGGGGCTATGCTGATCAGTCCAAAAGGATGAGATGATTCACAAAGACCAGGCAGAAACGCACTCCAAAATATTGAATGGAGCTTCATGGTCATTGCAATAGAAATATACGCAAAGTGCAGAGGGAGCACAGAAAAAGCTCTAAGTCTGAAGAAATCAAGACAAGCTCTCGGGAAATCAGCTTTGATAAAGAAAAGATGAGTGGATTTTTCTAGGCAAAGACAAGGGGAGTAATGAGGTAGGATAAACATGCCATGTAACAGCAGTATAACATTAGTGAGCCTGACAACTTCAGGAACACGAATGGTGTGTGATAGAGAAAACCCACAATCCAGAGCATCGCTTTTTCTTGAAACATTGTTGCATTTGACAAGTATATGTATTAGACATTACCTATCTATGTTATCACTGAGTTAGAATACCATTTGGAGCAAGTTGAAAATAAATTCTGTTCCTAGCCATAGATTGGTACCAACTAAGTAACTGAATTACCATCAAGCACTTCTAAGTTAAAACTATGTTTTATTGGTCTGCAGCCTCCCATACAAGGCTGAATCGCTGTACCAGTGTCCAGGACAACCAGTGGCATAAAGATTGATGGTAGACCTGACCTCCCACTCTAGTCCTGGCTACTTCTGTCAGCAGTACAATGTTTTATTTTGTTATTGTATTATATATGAAGTTCATTATATATTTTATTATGTATGTAAATATATTAACTCATGTATTTTTAATTGCTTGTCTTCTCTTAGATCCAGTCTCTCATTGTTGATGTTAACAATAATCCTTGGCCTTTACCTTTTTGTTCTGTCCCGCTAGTTTAAAACTTCCCTAAAAATATAGAGTAACACAAATGTACCACCTTCCTTAATCTCTGACTGCAATCATCCCCTCAATTCGGAAAAAACACACTAGCTGATTTTATGAGAAGCCTGCTATGCACCACTTGAATTTTCTTGCTGGATTAGAATGAATCACACCTAGCACCTTACTGTTGCCAGCTCTGCCATGTATTAACTGTATGATCTTGGAGAAGTGACCATATTTTACAAATCTAAGAAGCCAAAGATCCTAAGATGCATCCTAACTTCAGATACATGAAAATGTGAAAAAAAGAAAAGAGGGGAAAAATGCCAACATTGAAGCTAAGATGGCGTCGATGTTAAGATGTATTCCATTCCAGAATGTTAAAATGTGAAAAATATGTTTGTGTTAAGATCTATAAAATACACCCTTAGTTTTTCTAAGCCTCAGTTCCTACCTAATAAGGTTGTTGTGAGGATAAATGAGATAACACACTTAACACAGGGTCTATTTGATATACTAGAGGCACACAAAAGTAGGCACAGGGTCCAAAAAGTCCCCGTCCTCTCTTAGCCTGTTTTTAAAAGGGGCTTCCATTTCCTGACCTGAACATGTTTAGTTTGTATATGAATAGCCCAATAGTATGGATTTCCCCCCATAATTGCAACCTGATCTTGTACCACCTCTCCCTCCTTGCCAGAACTGGCTCCCTGTGATTGTCCACACATAGGAAGACTTTATTTATCTACGAGTCCAAATTCCAATGGTTAGGGTGTTCCCCAAATATCCCTAAATTCTTTGATAACCACTGTGACTCTCTGGTTTAGTGAATACGTGGTCATTTACAAAGGGCCTTTAGGATCTTTCCATTGAAAAATGTAGCCCATGAGATGAATCAGTGGCTTCCTTATAGGGTGTAGGTTTTTCAGTATTAATTAAGTGTCTCATTTGTGTGTCTGGTGGGAAGAACATGAGATTTCTTGTTAAGTCAGGGTTTCTCAGCCTTGGCACTGGTGACACTTGGGGTCAGATAATTATTTGGGGGGGGAGGGCTGTCCTCTGCATCATCTGATGTTAACAGCACCCCTGGCCTCTGCTCACTAGATGTCAATAGCATCCCCCAGTTGTCTCCAAACATTGTTAAATGTCTCCTGGGGGTAGGAAAAATTTCCCTGTTAAGAACCACTGTAGCAGAGCATTGGAGGCAGGCATTCTGACTCTGGCTGGATAGCTGGGTTGGGTAGGAAACAGTTAACATAGTCTCACTTAACTCCCAGGGTCACTTTGATGGGCAAAAAGGGTAAAGCTCCTGAAGCGTTGTAAAATGTCATGTAAAAAATAGGTTTTTTAGAAATATTATTATTCTTCTCTTCCTGAAAGCTGGAGGGTGATCATTGCTTGTTTTGCTTTTCTAAACAACATGGTTGCTAACTGATACTTACTAGTGCACATTCACTATATGTAAGGTGTGATATAAAATACACGGTATGTATTATCTCACAATAGCCCCCAAAGATAGGCAACATACAGACCCATCTCCTAGATAGGAAACAGAAATATAGAGATGATAAGCAACTTACTCATACCACATGCATGTGAGTAGTGGAGCTGCTATATTCAGCAGGCATTCTGGCCCTGTAGCGTGGCTCTGATCCGTTCTAGAGGCCATGGGAGGTTTACGTCTTTCAGCAAATATATCCACTGACTATCCAGGGAGCCAGTTCCTGCTCCAGGCAGCCAGGGATAAAAGAAAACATGGCATGATAGCAATAGCAAATTGAGATGTTTTAGGGTAATTATGAAGGAGCAATAGAAAGGGTTTGAAATTTACCTACAATATTTTCCAGCAAAAATAGGTCACTTGAAACGTTTCTGATGAATTTATGTGCAAAGGTGATGTTCCCTCACACTGGCCAGGCCCTGCTCATATGTCATTTTGATGGCTTGCAGTAAAAAAGGGATGAATTTAGTCAAACGGCCTTTCTTTTGTTGTCAACCTGCTGGAAAGCAGTGACTTGACTATATTTTTCTCTTTTGAGAAGAACATACACCCAGAATGATCTGGATGTCATTTTAGCATGATCTACTAATACTGGCTTTTGGGGAGGGGAGAAGCTTAGTATATGGCTTTACTTCTGTCTTAAGCCATGAATAGATGAACCCAGCTTTACAACTCAGATTTACCTTTTTGCCAGTAGTCATAGTCTCCTCCATGATTACTTTTATCAAGAAGTTGATGCCTGGTGAGGCTTTTTGCTATGCAAGGCTCTGAATGAGAATCAAAGAGGTTTTAGACACAGCCTCTGCCTGCCATCAAGAAGCTTACAGTCTTACAATAACACGTATGCCTTATGTATCCATGCATCCAGGATAGAAGCTGTCATTGATAAAGAACCCATGAAACACTGAAAGACATTTCATAAGTAACCTCAGCACTATTGACATTTGGGGCTGGAAAATTCTTTGTTGTGGAGGGCTGTCCTATGCATTTAGGGTGTTTAGCGGCATCCCTGGCCTCCACTGACTGGACTACCAGAACTGCATATGTGGTCAAAGTGGCCCTGGTGAAGAACCACTGATTTCAATGCAACGAGCCTGCTTTTCTGCTGGAGATTTTTACTCCGCAAACCAGGAAACTGAGGCTCCAAGAGAGTAACTAACTTGTCCAGGAGCACGGGGCTAATGAGGGAAAGACTTAAGTGGAGTCTTCCTGACTTGAAGTGATGTTGTAGCCACACCACCACACTGCTTGCCGGATGCTACTGGCCCAGGCTGCGCACTAGAAGAAATCAGAACAAGGATGCTGCCTCTACCAGAAGAGGCTGGGCACTTGGGAGAAGGGGTCTCAGTGCAGACAGGTGGGACAGATCAGAGAGGAGGGCAGGACAGCCTAGGGTCAGAGGCACACAGGAATTCTGAAGGGCTGTGGACAGCCTGGGAGGGGCAAGGGGATGATCTGGTCTGAGTGAGTTGAGGCTCCACATTCAGAGAGTAGTATTTCCACCACCAAGTGGTTAAGTCTATACCGGGGTCTGCTGTCTCACAGGCCACAGTTTAGAGTGCTTTTGTACCCCTTCAGGCTCTAGTTTTCCTTCTGTATAACATTTTTACGGGTCCTGGAAGAGGAACACACTCTGTGTGGTTGCCTCTGACCCTCCGCCCTTGTGGGAGACATTTGTCATTGGGGTTTCTCTCCCTGGAGCACTAAGCAGGCCTGCCAGCCCCACAAACTGCAAGGAGAAATAAAACGCTGGGCAGTGATACTTAGCCCCCCTGTGGTCTGGCTTTTGGCCCCTGCCTTTACCTCCTTAATAATCCCCGAAGAGACAGATGTGGTAAATGCAGTCTGCCCTTCTCACCTCACCCCACCACCAGCATCTCAGTCTTACTCTGCCTTTATCTTCATAGCTCCTCTCTCCCTGCCCTCTGCTTTGAGACGAATTCCTGTGCAGACTTGTCAATCTGTCACAGAGGTCTCCAGCCCACCTTCCCCCACCCCATGTCCCTCCACCCAGCACCTCGTTGGCTCTGTCCTGAACATCAGTCTGTGTCTGTCAAAACACTGACAATGCTTCTCCCTGCTCAGAGAGCATCAGATCCCATCTGTACCACAAACAGCCTTCCAGGTTTATTTTGCCTATCACTTCTGAACACTTGCTATTTAAATTCCAAATCATTTTTCTGGGGGTTAACAGTGTCCCTGCTATTCTTAGAGTTTACTCACTACATCTCCAACTCAGCCACCTTATTTGTGTGCTTCTAGACTCATATATATATACACACTTGCACACACACACAAATGCACACTTGTATGTATGCACATGTAGACACGTGAATAATGTCTTGCCCGTGCCGTCACTGTCATAAGCATCAGGCTGGGTTATTGTCAGTCTGTATGTTACATGAACAACAGAATGTCTGAGATCATTCCTGCTTTCAAAGACCACTTGAATTATTGGGGGAGAAAAAAGAAATATGGGATGGTTTAGATATTTTTTGTTTGTTTCTTCAGGCCCTTTCCAATCAAAATTTAATTACATGACTCTGTCAGTTGAAATATGTTGAGAATGCTTGTCATCATTCTCTCTCACCTTTCTTAGATGGTGGGGGAGAATTTAGAAGTATTTCTTGGTAAATAATGCATGTCCATCACTTTCTCTACTTATTTGTAGAAATAAGATCACTCCATGGCAAGAAGAGCAAAGTAATCCTGCCTCTTTCCAGTGGAGGACTCCCGTGCCAGATCTGACACCTTTCTGTTAATATTAAACCCTTCCAGATCCAGAGATACTGACAGCAAGCAAGACTATAAAATAGAGAGGGGCAGACAGTCTCAGCTCTAGGATCTGAGGTGAATCTTGTTGACCAGAGCTCCAGTAAGTAACTCAGCCTCTGACCTGCTTAAGCCCTGCTTGCTGCTTGCTTCTGCCCATGTAGCTGCTTTCCTACTAGAGTTAAGTCTTACTTCCTCCTTGAATCTGTGCCTGGGGTGCCGAGTCCTGGCCAGCTTGCATGCTGATGTAGCTCGCTCCCCTGTGGCAGTGAGGGCCTTTGGGTCAAGGAGTTGATACTACTACCAGGCTACTGCAAATCAAGTGAGGTGCTGAGCCATTGCACCCCTGGCCTGGTTTCAGAGCGGGGATTTAAGAGCTGGTGCCAACTTCAGAAGAAAAATCCATCCTGCCTCTTTTAGTAAGATCTGGCTTGGAATGGCACATGAGGAGTCTGCTATGAGTGAGAGATGACTCAATGTCTGGGGTACTTCCATTAGGAGTCATGAGGTACTAAAGCTACATGGATCCCAACTTAACTCTGTAGTTTGTCATCTTCAAGTCTGGAGTTTTTCTAGAAGTCAGGGAAAGGTCCCTGATCTATTGTGGGCTCAACTAGCCTTAGAGCCCAAGTTGTATCCTTTCACCACACAAACACCATCCCAATTTTTGCAAATCATGTGCCTTTCCATTTTTCTTATAAAAGCCAGCCAAAGAGTCTGACCTCAAAGGGTCTGACCGCAAAGGGTCTGACCTCATAAAGGACACAGGATTGTCAAAAGAATGGCCTTCTGCTAGAGGGAAATGCCAAGGCCCAGCCTCATCTATTCTGGAGTATCCCTATGTCTAGGAGACACCTGCCCTAGGTGTATGAAGCTGGACAGTAGGGCAAACCACAAAGTGGGATTTCAAAATGCAACAAGGCATCTCTCTGGGCAGGGTCAGTTTATACCAGATGGACATTCTGCCTTCTTTCAGTTTTCCCTTATTTGTTATCATCTTCTTTCTACCCACACCCCCCACTTCCTTTCTTCCTTCCTTCTTTACTTACCTTTTATCTTCCTCATTTACTTTGTATGCACTTGCGCAAGTGCCACTTGTGATTTTATTAAATATCAAAAGAATAAAAACATTTATAAACTACACAAGGGTTGTGGAAACTAGCAATACAGTCAACACTTGCACACCATTGTTGAGTAGAAGAACTAGGACTTGGTCACCACTTGAAACTCACTTTCTTCCCTCTCCCATGAGAACGAATCACTGCCCTTACATTATGTGCATCTGATTTGTGATCCTCATGGCCTGTTGAGACTTTTACAATCCCAGATTTTCCCAGACACTGAGTCATTATGTCCTGTAAAGAAAAGTTTCCCTCCAAATTGAGAAGATGACAGGAGGGACGTTTCTGAACACTTCCAGTCTTTCTGATTAACAAAAGTGGAAGATATTAAAAACTAATGTATCATCATCCAACATCATCCAAGAGAAACCCACAAATCAATAACACAGCCCATGATTCCCAAGCTACTTAATATGATGTGTGAAAAAGTTTTAAATGTTATTAAATCTGGCATATATAGCACTGCCTTTCTCAGACTTCTAAGATCTGTGTTCAACAGGTTCCTGTTGTGTTTTCTTCTTCCTTTTCAGTTCTGAGTTCAATAAGAATTTTTTGGAACGTTCACTAGTGAGGTTTCTTTTAGATACAGAGACATTCTACACAGTGGATTCTTGTCCTACACTCCCTCAAAGCTTTGGGAACCACATGAAATCACTCAAAACTCCATTTGTCAGTCACTAGCCACATGTGACTGTTGAGCACTTGAAATGCCCAAATTGAGATGTGCTGTTAAGTGTAAGATGCACAGTGGATTTCAAAGACTTAGTATGGGAAAAAAAAAAAGTAAATTATCTCATTAAACCTGGTAATATCATATACATGTTGAAATGATAATATTTTGGGTATTTGGGGTGAAATAAAATGTGTTATTAAAATTAATTGCACATATTTTTAGTGTTTTAAATATGACTACTAGAAAATTTTAAATAGCCTACATGGTCTGCGTTTCATAGCTTGTATTCCATTTCTATTGGACACCCAATAGAAGAGTATCAGACAAAACAGGATCCGACCAAGCATCACATTCTGTTATACAAGCTATAGGTACAGTATAAGTCCTTGACATTTCACCCACAAATTCATTCCTTACCCTGCTCCCACTTTGCTCTGTACCCCAGGGGGCTGCTGCTTGCAAGATTCTGTTTCTCAAGTTCCCAGCATCTGGCTTTTGCCTGGGTTTAGCCAATGGGAGGCACTACTGGGAAGATGGAGGGTGGATTTCTCCCCTCTCCGCTTCTGCCTTGGCAACGTTTTGGCAAGTGCTGTGTCACCTCCGTGCTCCAGGTCTCTACTAGAGAGACCACTCCAGGGCCCCAATCCCGCCCAGGTAGAGGCTTACCTGAACCCTGGGCTTTGGTAAAACTACCTTCTTCATTCATTCTTCCAGCCCAGGGAGTGGCTTTCTGCTGCTTGATCATAGCCTACCCCTTCCACACTTGGCTTTTCATCTTCCGTACCCCTGTATCACAATTCCCTGTTTCGCTTGTCCTGGTTGGACACCAGCTGACCCAGAAACTAAATGGAGAGATTGGCCAGAGCTGGAGGAGATAATGGAAGACAAGATGGGGGTCTGAGGGCTGGAAGAGTCTCGAAAGTAACCAAGTGCATCTTTGAGACTATAAGGAGGACCTTAAAAGGGGATGTAGGGAAGGGGAGAGGGAAAGAAAGAAAAATTGGGGGGAGGGAGGTTAGCCCCAGGGAAGGCTCAGACATGGGTATGTGCAGGGTCTCTTCGGAAGACGGGAGAAACCACCTGATGGAATGGAAGAGTTTTGTTTTAATAAACTTTTGATTCTGGACCAATTTGGACATCCAGGGTTTACAAAAAAGTTGCAAAGATATTACAGAGATTTCTCCCAGAGTCCTAATATTAACACCTTACATAACTATAGAAATTGGAAGGTTTATTTTAAATGTGGGTGATACATTCTATTGGTAGAGTAGAAGCAGATTATAGAGGATCTATATTAATTTCCGAATTTTAGAATTTGAAGGGGTCTTGAGGATCTCTTCACCTGATCTTTTCCTTTTATAAGGTGAGAAACTCAGTGTTTTTTTATTCCTAAAAATTAACTACAATCCAGGCACTGGACTAAAGTGGTAAGCTAAGGGTAAGTTAGCTCGTTAGTGGAAGAATTGAGAGTAGAGCTAGATGCCTCTTCTTTGCAGTCCAGCGATGATTCCATCAGCCACTATGTTGTTCTTGGAGCAGAGGGATTTACTTACTGATGACAGAGAACCATGGGCAGAGTTTTATGCATGACATTTCTTGGGGTCTAGGTCTGTGCAGATCTCTACTTTGGGGTGCATGTGAGACCAAGATTGAGAGAATCAGGAGCTGCCCCACACTTCTTCAGAGTAGCAGTTCTTAACCTTGGCTGCCCATTGGCATCACCTGGAGAGCTTGCAGATGCCAGTGCCTAGGCCCCAGCTTCTCATCATTGGTCTGGTTTGGAGCCCGGTAATTGGTATTTTTAAAACGCTCTCCAGGTATTTATAACATGTGGCCAGGGTTCAGAACCAGACCTAGGGTGCATAGTAACTCTAGAAATTGGCGCACTGTGGCTTAACGACCCTCCCAGATGTTCTGGGGTGCTGACAGCTGACCTGAGTGTGAATTTCCGTATGCACTGTATTTTGTCAGGAGCCCTTCCAAGATTGGTCTTCCAGACTTCCTTGGAAACACTCATGTTCTCACCTGGGCACTTCCCATTTGGCTCTATCACTGTTAGCATGCAACTGAGTTTCTTCTCTTCACTTTGGTCCTTTATTTATTTCCACCTTTATCCATATGATCCACATGGCCTTGATTGGATGCTCAGAACTGTTTGGATTCAGAAATATGTCAGTGTTTTGAACATTGTCTTTGCTACCTCCAGCCTCTTCATCCAGTGTACTTATTAGGTCCCTCAGCCACACATGTCCAAAACTCCCATCACATTGTGGCCTCTCCTTTCTCTTTTATTAGAACTTGACTTGTGGTTTCTCACTTATGCCATGTTCCAGATCTTAGAATCCAAAAGTTTGGTAATGGCAAAAACTAAGAGACTATCTTTGCCTAATTTTTGGTTGAGTGTTGCCTTTGCTCATCTGATACCGCATCTTCTCCCTCTCAGAAACTGAGGGACTGAGCGGGTTTCTAGTGTTCACAAATCTTTTTATTGGCATTCACTGTTCTAAGGTATGCATGACTGTGTGTGTGTGTGTGTGTGCGCACAGGCACATGCACATGTGTGTATAAATGTTAGGGTTCATAATACACAGTACCTGTAAATGCTCATAGACATTATGGAAATGATGGAAGGGCTGTGCCAATCTCGCAAACACAGAGCATGTATTATTCTAAGACTTTGGCTTTCTAAATGGGAACGTGTAAAAACAGCTGAGAGATTTATGTTCATATATTAAACAGGCCACCCAGCCCCAGTGTAAAATCAGGGTGACAAGTGAATACATCACTGTTCCCGGCAGCTACCTGGGTGCACTCATTACCCAGTGGAAAATGGACCAGGCTTGTTCATTAGAACTCCCTTCTCCTAAGGAGAGCCATTTACATGCTGTCTCATTTAAAACAAACAAACTAACCCCACAGAGATTTAAAAGAAAGCAGAAAGACCTTTCCCTTTATAGCCTCTGGAAGGTGGTTCCTGTTACTCCTGTTTGCCTGTGTCTAAGCTGCCGTGGATGAAGGATAATAGCACACCTGCTCAGAAGAGGGAATTGTGTCCTTGCGGGAGGAGGGATTACCTGTCGGCATTAATTAGAAAGAGGTAAAAGCTGGTAAATATTTTGGGGAGGAATTACTGCAACTTGCATGAACAGCATACTGATTGTCACTCATGTCACCTCAGAGAAACAAAGGGACTGGCTGGAATTGGGGTACAGTCCTGTGAAGGTCACACACAGGTCAAGGCCCTGCAGGTGAATTCCCACATGGACACCTGGAGAGCAACAGCTCAAGGTCCATGGTGAGGGAGCTCCTTGTTAGCCCATGGGGGAGTTCATGGGGACAGGGGGAGAAAGGGTTCTCTCCCGAACTTCTCTGCTTGCAGCTTTACTCTCTCAAATTCTGACACTGTGAAATTTTAGGGAGGAAGTGGAGGCCACGTGGTGGCCATGAGAATCACATGATCCCCCTTCACTCTGTCCTTTGTCCTCCTGCACCCCCACCTCACTGGCTGTTCCAGACTCGTACCTTTCCTCTCTAACTCTTTGGCTGTTTGTCTGGGCTCCCTGCCTCCCATTGGGGTGCTCTGTGCTCTGATAGGCCATTTGGTGTACCTCCTACTTTGACCTTCTTCCAGATACAACAAAGCTCTCTCCCTTTGGCCTGACACCAGCAACAGTGGATAATCCACCCCCCAGGTCCCCCACTGTCATGGCTGTCTTGGCCCACCCTAAGCCTGGGGGACTGGATAGTCCCAGTATGCTACCCTTCTGCTGCTGAATCCTGCTGGGAGCAGGACAGCTGCCCTTCAGCCCTACCTCCCTTTGTCTCTTGCCCAGCAGCTTTGAGCAAGTTGCTTTAGTTCTGGGGGCTTCCATTTCTTCTCTCCAAACACGGACACTGTGGGAGCCTCCACCAGTACTTATAGAAATATTTAGTTCACAGGGTTGTTGGAGGGTAAAAAAATGAGAGCAAGAGAGTGAATGAATCTTGTAGGCACAAAGCTCTTCAGAGGGGTGAACGGCGGCACCTGTTGCTTCTGACCCTCCTTCTCAGTCATGTTTTCTTGGATCTCTGGTGGGCTTAGGAGTAGGGTCCATTGCTAAAAATCTAAATCAAATTCTGTGATCTTCCTAATGATTTAACCTGTGTGTTGGGATTGATTCTACATGTTAATAAGTTAGCAGTTTTTCCCCTACTCATGAACAAATAGATGTTATGTCAGGCTCACTGCTCCATCCCAATGGGCAGGAGGGTGAGTGGCAAGAAAACCAGCAGACACTGGGAGGTGCAGTCCCACCTCTCCAGACACCTCCGCCTCTCCAGACACCTCCATTTTATGCCCAGGTAGCCTTGGAGAGAGGTGGGCAGGCACGATACCCTCACCACTTCTAGCTTCTCTATGTGGGGTAAGTTGCCAGACACATGGTATATGCCGAACCCCCAAACAGACCAGATATTTGAGGAAGATAAAACCCACGTCCTTTAGGGAACTGCAGAAAGGGGGGGAATAATACAGTTCCTTTCTTGTAACAATTTTAAGTGCCAGTTGAGACCATTCTTAAGTAGAGTACACAGTGTCATTCTGCAAGTGCAGAGAGCATGAACTTTCCCTCTACAGTTTTGATCTTGTCATTCCCAGTCTCTACCCCCCCCCCGCACACACACCTTTCACCCCCAAGGGGATATGTGGACTCCAAGGACTAGGGACGTCTCTAGTCCTCCTTGTGGTTCCTGTGGGGATGAACCCACCTACGTGCAGCAGTAGTGTATTCCACCAACTCATGCTAAATGTAAGTAAAAGCCTTCTTGGGGCTGGCTAACCCAGGATCTGTGTACCGGTCTGCGCTGGCCTTGGGGCCATCGAGGTATACCCGAGCCCTGAGCAAGCGGGTGCCCAGGACACCTGCTGGTCATTCAGCTGCTTCAACAAGGGCACCTATCTTCCTGCCAAGGGGAAGTATTGGCAGGGACCTGGTACAGGGCTTATCATTTGCTTTCATCACTGCATCCACCTCTCACTACATTCTCTTGCTTAATTTCTTATCGCATTTAAAAATTCTTTTTTAGGGGCGCCTGGGTGGCTCAGTCGTTAACCGTCTGCCTTCGGCTCAGGGCGTGATCCCAGAGTCCTGGGATCGAGTCCCACATCAGGCTCCTCCACTGGGAGCCTGTTTCTTCCTCTCCCACTCCCCCTGCTTGTGTTCCTTCTCTCGCTGGCTGCCTCTCTGTCAAATAAATAAATAAAATCTTAAAAAAAAAAACTTTTTTATTTTAAAATCTTTTTTTTTTTTGACCTGGTGGATGAGCCCTACCAGCTCAAGGGAGGAGGCAACAAGGATGCCACTAGAAGCAAGAAGGCTTAAGCAAAAGAGAACTGGCACCTACCCACCTCCAGCTCCAGTCACCTCCACAGTCACACTTCGAGCCCCCTGGGAAGCAAGATTTAATAAAAATGCCCTAATTAAATGCCCTAGGGATTCCAGTAACACAAAACTCTCCCCATCAATATAAGAGGGTGACGGTCCTATTTTTTAAACCCCCACAAAGCTGATAAACTCCATTGAACCATGGACCAATGTCCTTAACTTTCACCCTATCCCCTGACCAAGACACCTAGGAGTCGTACTGTAGGTGCAGTTTGGCTAAGTTTCCGGGATGTAATCTTTATCCTCAAATGAAAAACTCCTCTGTCATCATCCGTATCCCCTGTGGCACACCTGTTTCTCCTAAAAGTATCCTTCCCCCAGGGCTGAGCAGAGGGGAGGTGGTCTCTAATCTCCAGGTGGGTGTTAACTCACAAAGAGCCTCTCTCTGTTAAGAGGTGCCAGGGTGCCATGCAGGGTAGGGATTGTGTTCTCTTTTAACATTATTTAAATGGTCACTGTCAAGTTGAGGCAAGACGTGAAGAACCCGAGAGAATCATTCTGTGCCCTGATAAATGAGTTTTTCGCTGAAAGAGAGAAATATGGCACACAGGCCGAGGCCTTCCTTGCTAACAAATGGACAGATTCAGTGGATTCTTTTTTTTTTTTTTTAAAGATTTTATTTATTTATTTGACAGAGATAGAGACAGCCAGCAAGAGAGGGAACACAAGCAGGGGGAGTGGGAGAGGAAGAAGCAGGCTCACAGTGGGAGCCCGATGTGGGGCTCGATCCCACAACGCCGAGATCACGCCCTGAGCCGAAGGCAGACGCCTAACCGCTGTGCCACCCAGGCGCCCCTCAGTGGATTCTTGATAAAACTTTGACAAGGCCTCTGACTGCCCACCTCCCATGTGTGGTTGATCATCCCTCCTTCCACCAACCTTCAAGTCTGCCATTACACTATTTTAAACCTGCATTGTTAAAAGCAAGGCAAACTCAATTTCTCTTGAGATCTCTCAGCTCCATGTGGCTCTGAGCTTCCCAGACATGTTTGTTGGAGTTTAGCTCCTACCTGAAGCCGGGATACACTGCGGGGGGCAGAAAGAAGGGGAATCAGCTCCACCCTGAGAAGTGGAAGGAATATTGGCTAGGGGATTAGGAGATATGGGTTCTACTGCTGCCCTACTGCCACCTGACATTGGAAACTTAGAAGTGTTCTGTCCAACACAGCAACCCCTGAGTACTTGCAATGTGGCCAGTCCAATTTGAGATCTGCTGTAGGGGTGAAAGCACACTGGGTTTCAAAGACTTAGCACACACCCAAAAATAACTCATTGATAATTTTTGTGTTGACTCCATATTGAAATGATACTATTTGGATATATCAGGTTAAACAAAATATTAATTTTGTCTGTGTAATTTTACTTTCTAATGTGGCTGCTGGAAAGTTTGAAATTCCACGTGTGGCTTACATTTTATTTCTATGGGTCAGTGCTGCCCTAGACAGATCCGTACAGCTTCCCTAATTGGTAAAATTAAGTGCATTAGAGACCACCTCTGACAATCAGTATTTTCCTTGCATGTGCTATATCCTCCAAAGTTCACTGACTTCTTTGATATTTTAGAAATGATCCCCCAGCATCATCAGTGAATGTTAAAGAATTACTAAATACAGAGCATGTCACATGGGACACATGTAAGCATCCAGGCACTATAAAGATATATAAACCATGAGCCCTGCCTTCAAGCAGCCAATGGTGGGGATGGAGTTATAAGATAGGGAAACACAAAACAAGCATGAATGGTACAAAGTCAGATGTAATTAACTGCCAGATTAGTTCTTTGCACAATATAGGATATGTAAGTCTTTTTAATCAGTTCAGAGGACTTCGCGTGAGGAGACTACTTCTGGTGAGGACTAACAGGGAAAACAAAACAAAGACAAGACTATTATTTCTCGTTCTCCCATAAATAGTTGCATGATAATAATGGGGAATGATGAGTGAGCACGGGTAAGTTACGTGTTGTCCATAACAGAAAATGTCTACCAAGCCATGATCTTCCCCTCTAAGACTATTTCCCCTGCCTTCTTCCCATCAAGACCGGGAAACTTGGATGGTGCCACCCATTGCTCCTAGTTTCTCAGAGCCTCAGTCCTTTTCCCCAACCTCCAACTGTGGGAAGCTAGAGATGACATGAGCCTCTGTGAGGCAGCGGGGCATTAGATTAGAGAATTCTGGCAACAAAGGACAGTAGAGGTGCAAGGCATCTCTTTCTCTTCCAGGAGAGGGAGAAAGTGGTGATGCGGCATCACTCCTTGGCACACTGAGTGTGTCTTCCAGTCTGCCTTGTGACTTCCCTTCCCCTTCCCCTGCCTGGAGACAAGTGCCCCCTCAGCAAACGTGACCATAGCATTTCAGACCAACACCATAGTAGGTGTTGTGGTAAGGAATCAATTGCACTGTCGTGCTAGTCCAGGTTCCTGTACAGGGAGTGGAAAAACCCTTAGGAGAAAACCATGAACTGGCCAATGTCCTCTCTCTCCTTCAAAGTTTTCCTCCCAGCTAATCCAGGAAATAACATCGCAGAGGTTCCCATCTTGGTGTGTGTGGTGTTTTTAAATCCCTTCTAAATGGCTAAGAAGGCAATTCTTTTCAGTCATTTGCTTTGTGCAGCCCTCCCCTTTCCTGGCAGAGACAGTGTATGCACTCTATTAGAGCATTTTTTTCTACGTATAATGGCACCAATTAAATTACCTTGCAGCCCGACCTTAATCTGGCAGGAATGATTATTCCATGAAACAGTTAGGGCTCTAATTGACATGAAGTGCCTGCAAAATATGTCTTTTGCGGCAACCCCTGTCAAAGTCACATTGATATGCTAATCCCTATAGCTGGCAGAATCACTTCATAAAGAGAGACATTGAAAATTGAATTATTTCAATTTCGGTACCTAGGAATCTAGTGATCTGTCTGTATATGTAACTAAGTAGGTGCAATACTTTATATGGGTAAACAGCTGTACTAGGGCGTTGCCATGGAAACTGCTTGACTCATGGCAGTTGTGTTAGTGATGAAGTCATTAGCAGTGTGAAATGTACTTTGAGGTTGTCAAGTGTAACACTCCAGGAATATTTCAGCAGTATTAGTGGAGCCTTTTCATTTACATAATTTAGGCTTTCACACATGATCTCATTATGGTGCAAGGAAGGAGTGGGTTGTGGGGGCAATTGTACCCAGACCAGACGAAGCTCCATTGTAACACTCAATTATTATTCTTTTTCCTGAAATAGGGTCCCCCAGATAAGTCTTATGGGAAATTGATAACTCCCTCAGAACAACGACTTTGAGAAGCCCTGTTGGTGGTGGGACAGACTGGATTAGCCTACATGTTGCATGTGCACTTAGAAACTCTTGAGGATATTGGCCCAGTTTATTTTTAGATGCATCTGTTATTTTTGTTCTGATGTTTCATTAACCCTAAAAATTAGGAAATAAAACTTTAAGTCACAAGATTCATTTTTTAATCAGTATCCAAGTAAGTGTTACCCCATTTCATGTACGTCTCCAGTAGCTCCTTAATAATTGCAATGATGATGTGATGTATGTTATTAGTGGATTTTCAGTTTGGAAATTTTCCTCCAAGTCAAATTACAAGCTCTATTGCTTGGTTCCCCCAAAAGATGACTCAACTTCCTCCAAGTTCTTCAGAGTCCATTCTGAATAATTTCTGGCTATTTCACAAAATCAGGTCACCCTGAATCAGGCTCTGAGCACTCTTCCAAAAGGAGAATTCTAAACATATTTGAAGCAGTGATTACTTTATTAGTGAAAACAGGCAGCTTCCCATGGGGAGCTTTTCTGACATGCAAAGCACTCAGACGTGTAAATTTAGGTATATGAGTTTATAGCTACATCTCAATTTTTAGTTTGGTATTCTGATATTTTTCAGCTGCCATTCATTTCATTCATGTATTCATTCATCAAATATTTATTGAGTATCTTTACACCAAGACGTGTTCTAGATAGTAGGGATTAAGTGGTAAACATAATAGACACAGCCCCTGTCTTCATAAAGCTTAATCTAATGGGGAAGACATATTTTTAAATATAAATATACAATTGTAAGAACCAGAAATGAGAGGGACCAAAGGGAGGTGCCTAATTTAGATTGGAGGGATCAAGCAAGGCCCTCAGGAGAAGTGCCATTTAAGTTGAGATTGGAGAGAGAAGGGGGAACTCGGGGAGAGTAAAAAGAAGCACATTTTACACAGAAGGAGACAGCCCATGTGAGACACTGAGGCCAGAGGAATTTGCTGGGATGAAGGAATTTAAAGAAAGTAGGAGTGAGTTCACTCTAAGCCTCATACTTGGAGGGAAAACAGATGTCGCCTAAAAAGGGTCATTGCGTTTACCATTCTCAGATGAGTGATGATTTTCAAAGAATGCCATCCACATAGGATGAGAAACTTCACATTTTCCAGAAGTTTAAATATCTGTCAAAATCTCAACTAGTCAGACATTTTTATTCCTGCTTTTCCCTTGTATATAATGAGTCATCAAGCAGGTATTAGACATTTACTCAAGGAAGTAACTTCTAGGTTATGCCATAGGGTCTGCTCTGATTTATTTTTTCTCCTTGACTTCTAAACCCACTTTCTAATCAAATTTCCTTGCACTTTACGTATCCTTTGACTATGCAAGCTGTAAATTAATATTAGTACTATTAATATTAGTCTATCTGTTGCTATTCCTATTAAATTGTAAGATGTTTAGGGACAGGAACAAGCTCTTATTATTTTGCTTCCCCCTCAGTTATCTTTTAGAACTATACCCCATAGATATCATAGCAGTTACTAGAAGAAATGTATGAAAGATAAGTACTACGCAGCCTGGCATGCCTTGGCCCTGTAAAAAAATTTTTTTTAATTTTTTTAAGATTTATTTATTTTAGAGAGAGAGCATGCATGCATGTTTGCTATCAAACGGTTTGGTGGGGAGAAGAAAGAGAATCTCAAGCAGATTCCCTGCTGGGCCTGGGGCTGATCCCATGATCCTGAGACTGGGAACTGAGCCTAGATTGAGTCTGGAGTCGGATGCTTAACTGACTGAGCCATCCAGGCACCCTGGCCCTATAACATTCTTAAGTGTCCACTAAGCTATACTGTTTCTGCAGAGGAATTTTACAAATATTAACAGAAATAACTTGAAAATGATTTCCGTGGTCAAATACATTTGGCTATGCAATATAACACCTTTGTGAAGATACACAGTGCATATTGGCATCTTACAGGCTTGGAATCCTGCTTTAAAGGTAATACTTGACGTTGCTTAACCCTGAATTTCCAAGCTCAGTTGATCACGGACCCTCCCTCTGTTCCCCACTCCATTTTTGGCCAGATATTTCTCAGCATCTATGAAATGCAGTTTGGGGAACCGAGTTTATGTTAAGGCTTTTTCAAAAATGTTCAAAATATACGTATTTGTTGTTGTAGTTTTTAAAGGCATATGGCAATCTTTAGTTAAAGTGAATCCTTAATGAACCATAAAACTTATCCTTTCATTCCATTATTCATTGATCAAACATATATTGATTACCTCCTGTGCACTGGTAGTGGGCTAGAACTCATAGTTCAAGCAAAACAACTAATAAGAAATCCCACTCTTGCAGCGATGTGGTAAGTGGCCATGGAGCTTGTATCAGCGCCAGTCCTGGCTCGAAGGTGCAAGCCCCTCCCATTCTCCTTTGGACCAATGAGAGATTGATTTATGCCGATGACGGTTCCATATCATCCATTCGCTGTGTGTCCTCTTTAAATGTCCCTTAAGATACATTTTTTTAAAGTCTACTTTTTGAGAGTAGGGGAACACCCATGGAAAAAGCAACTGCTCACAGCCCTCTAAGTCCCTCGACGTGCCACCTGCAGCAGCGGTGGTGATTGTGACCACGATAGGCATTATTATGGGTTGTCATAGGGCTGCCCAGGATCATCATCAAGAAGCTGTCCATCCTCTTCACAGACTGTAGCTTCCTA
Organism: Ailuropoda melanoleuca; assembly: GCF_002007445.2. NCBI lineage: Eukaryota > Metazoa > Chordata > Mammalia > Carnivora > Ursidae > Ailuropoda > Ailuropoda melanoleuca. The sequence goes on from NC_048231.1 coordinate 78,704,204, forward strand.
CAACTAAAAAGGAGAAGTAGGAAAGAACCCATTATAAACGTGTTTCCTTCGAAAAGGTCAGGGCACAGTCACTGGTGGATAAGAATCAGCACATTTCTCGGAAGCAATACCAATCCTTTCCATCAGTCCTCCCAGTGAGGCGTGTCATGTTCTGTCCATTTTTACAGGCCTTATCTATCCGCAGCCTGCCTTTTAGCCTTGATAACTGATTTCTGCACCATCAATCGCGTTGGCTATGGGAGCTATCTGAAGGACCACAGAAGTGGGTGAAACGCCAGATTTATCTCACTTTTCTTCTCTGGTGTCTTTCATCATAGAAATACTTTGTTAGATTCTTCCTTGCTGTATAACCATGGGCTACTGAGTTGGGCTCCGAGTTTGCCCATCCACAGGATGGGAATAACAGCTAATGCTGACCTCAAGGGGCTGTCATGAGCAAAAGGATAACAGAGGGAAGACACTTAGGGGGTGCACCACGGAGTAAATCCTCAAAGAATGTTCGCTATTTTTTTACTCTTCTTATTTCTTAGCACTCTGTATCAGAAGTAGGTTTGGAATTAATTTTTGAAATCTCACCTTCTATTGGAATTAAACAAGTCTTCAGTGAGCTCCAGACATGTAATTCAGCAAATATTTATTAACTACCTGTGATGTGCATGAGGAAATAGAGGGGCTCTGAGGAAGTAAAGGTAAATAGAATAAGAGTCTTGCCTTCAGGGGCACCTGGGTGGCTTCAGTCGTTAAGCGTCTGCCTTTGGCTCAGGCCTTGATCCCGGCGTTCTGGGATCGAGCCCCACATCAGGCTTCTCCACTAGGAGCCTGCTTCTTCCTCTCCCACTCCCCCTGCTTGTGTTCCCTCTCTCGCTGGCTGTCTCTCTCTGTCAAATAAATAAATAAAATCTTAAAAAAAAAAAAATCTTGCCTCCAAAGGGAAGTACCATGGAATAAAGAACCTTAGAGTTTACGCTGTGTTTGGTCCTATGTTAGGTCCTGGGATGGAATGGGATAGGTACAAATCTAAGAAAAACCAGTCCTAGTCTTCCAAAGATCCTATGGCTACAGCTGTACAGAGCGGCTTTTTATGCAGGTAGTTAAGTTAGGTTGGATAGAATTAGACACCCAACTGCCGGAAGCATTTCTGTGGCATGAAGGAGAGAAGCCAGATGTGAAGCTAACCTGGTGACATCTGTCACCCAGGGTTTCATTTGGTATCTCAGGATTAGCTAAACCAATGTCTTGGTCCTTTCACCAAATGATCAGGGAGTCAACCTTCCCTCTGGAATTTTGTGGTTGGGTCCATCAGTTAAGAGTAACCGTATTCCTGTGCCAGTTACCTCAGACCAGCTCTCTAGGCCCATGAGTAAAAGTAGATGTTCCCCAGGCTCCGTTTTCAGGGATGGTGAAGAGGACATTGTTTCTGAAGAGCGGTGGTCTCCACTCCCTCAGTGTATGGAGATATGTAAGACAGCTGCTTTTCTGAATGTATTTTTCCCGGGGTAACCATCATAAAAGTGTCCGTCTCTGTTGACTGAGATATTTTTCTCCTTTTCAAATATCCTATTGTTCTTTTCATGTTTATTGTTTCCTTTATGCCTCTCTGATAGCTTCTTTTGAGGCCTTGTAAGATATTTGATACTGAGTAAGGAAGGCAGATGTGAGACCCTCTATTATTCTGCCTCTTATTTTGATTTAAAGTTACGTGTTCTCCTATGGAAGAAAACAATAAAAATACCGTGCTGGCAGAAGGAAAGAATACAGGAAGATGAATAGGAACCTGTTTCACTGGAGAATGAAAGAAGAAGAAGGATATTGGACATAACAATCAATGCAGGAGATCACGAGTGACACTCAGATAGTCTATTAACCTGATAATAACTGCCTTGTTAGATTCATTTCTTGAGGTACAGCAACCACTGAAAGACAGTCTAGAAGTGTGGTTTCCCCCGATATGTTGTCTAATTCAGCGTAATCACCATCTTTTATGTATTAATTATAGCTTAGCCTTGCGATTGGGCTGAACGGAAGAGCTGACATCGAATCAGGCCGGATTTGATTAGCATTCTTTGACAGGATTCTTTTTTTTTTTNTTTTTTTTTAAAGATTTATTTATTTATTCGACAGAGATAGAGACAGCCAGCGAGAGAGGGAACACAAGCAGGGGGAGTGGGAGAGGAAGAAGCAGGCTCATAGTAAGAGCCTGATGTGGGGCTCGATCTCATAACGCCGAGATCACGCCCTGAGCTGAAGGCAGACGCTTAACCGCTGTGCCACCCAGGCGCCCCTTGACAGGATTCTTATCCGGGATGGCATTTTGAATCCTGCATCCTCTGAGCATGAACGCAGGGGAGAGTGTTTTGTCGGTGATCGTCAGCAGAGTCACACATGTGGCCAGGATGCTCCATGTGGAAGTCACCTGCAGTGGAGGGGACAGCAGGCTTTCAGACAGGCTTCGTTCTAATTCCTGCTCCATTACCTGCTAGCTATGGATTTGGGGCAGGTCACTGAACAGTTGCTTAATCTACAAAATGGGAGTAAAAATAACCACTCCATTGACTCAACAGGATCATTTGGAGGATCCAATGGGATAATGTATGTAAAGGCACGTTTCGTCGGCTTTAAACGATTTAACAAGTGTTCGCGTCCGTCCCCGAGTGACCAGACACACCAGTCCCCGCTGGACGAATAGCTCCATCTTGGCTGGTCTTCTTCCGGGTCCAGGTTAGGGTTTCTGCACACAGCAGACACTCACCCCACAGGACTGACCAAACAGCCCGACTGCCTGGCACGGGCATCACCATGAAGGAGAGAGTTTACAATCCCATTTAGGACACAGATAAAATGTGACAAGCCACTCATTCAAAAGGTCAAAATAAGTTCACTTTAAAGACAAAGAGGCATTTTACACTCTACGCCTGTGTCTCCATTTTAAAAGTAAGTGGAAAAATCCTTCAAAGATGAATTTACTTAATCAAGCCACAGTTGGAGCCATGAAAAACCTATAATCATAATATAGTAGCTTCTGAATATTTATTACTTTTAACTGGACATACGCATCATTTCTTTTATTCCTCACATCATTTTCTATAAAGTAGCATGAGAGATAATTTAAGATTTAGGAAAATGTGTTCTAGAACCATTTGTCGGAGGAGACATCCCTGTAATTGGTAGAGCAGCAGCGAGAAAGCAGGTCATCCAGGGCAATGCTTGTTGCTGTTACTTAGAGAAAAGGCTAATGAAATACCCATTTATTTAAAGCGGCTTGTTTTTTTTGTTTTCCCCTTGATGCAAATATGACAGTGCAGCGTGCAGAAATCTACCAGGAGCCCAGGGACACCTATCCACGGGCAATATCTAGAGCAAATATGGTGTTTACTCTCTCCTGATCAAATCATTTCAAAATAGGATTTCCTCTTCCTGAGGCCCCTTTTGCCACCTTTTATTCCCTAGCCCTTGCCCCCTGTAGCTTCATTTTTCTTCCTCTTGTTTAGATAGCAAACCTGATCAAAGACCATCTGTCTGCAGGCTTTCAGTGGAGGTTAGCATGCATCAGAATGTGATTAATGTTTGATTGTATATTAACATCATCTTAATTATGAAAAACTGAAATTTAAATAAAAATATCTCCCAAAGTCAGCCTCCTCTGGGAGAGGAGAAAGGGAGAATTTTTTGACCTAATTCACTGGGAAGAGTAGGAGATCATATACCCCCAAAGGCTGGGTTTCTTGCTTTTTAATATGACAATGACATCTTTCTCATTCTTGACTAAAGGAACAATTCACCAAGTTTTTGTGTTTTTAAAGACATAATCTGGAGCTGAGCTACTTGACCCATTGGTTGAAGAGCCATTGTCTAGCTGTGAAAAATGCAGAGTAACTGATAAAGCCCATCACAAGCCCTCTGGCTAAAAGGTAGTTTTGTTTTGCAAATTAGATTCTTTGACACATTAGAAATTCAGTAAAAGAGATAAGGCATTCAGCCTGGGTTCTGAATAGACAATGTTCCTGGGAGATAGCTCAGCAACTAATGCATGAACAGTGGGGTACCCTGGAGTGCTACTGGTGTTGCCCATGACATCAAGCTGCCACCAGGAAATGCAAAGCCCTTTAGAGGCTTTCCAGCATTCTGTGCAAGTGTCTGTTCTATGTAAAGGCGGGGAATTAGGGAGAGACTCTTTGTATGTCAGGTTAACTATTGTCTTCTTCAGGCCTTTGCTATCATGGTGATGTAGATTAGATCCCAGGAAAAGCAAGGGACACACACACACCCCTACTTTAAAATGCAGCTGGGAAAAGGTAGCAGCACAGAAGTCCCCTCTACTGCTCCTTTCCTGACTCAAGTCCTGGCCTAAGAGAGTCAGTTTCCAGTGCTTGTGTCTTTAGCCTGTCCTCCGAGGCTGTGTCAAACGGTGCTAATGCTTGAGGATGGCAGAAAGATGCGGGGCGGGGCGGGGGGGGGGAGCGAATTCCTGGTTTTTAATTCTTTTTAGTTATTTGGCCAGTAATTTGATTTGTGGTTTTGCCTTATGCATTTTTCCTCAGGAAGAGGAGTATCTAGTCTGTCTTAATTAGTGTCCCCTGGAGGTCAGGCCCTGAGGGCAGGCCCAGGTTTGGCCTGGGCATGGTTCAGAAGAGAGGCTATGGCTTCATGAAGGGAAAGAGGGAGACCGCTTGTATGGCTTTGCTGCTCCTCTCTCTTGTCCTCGTGTCAGCATCTGGAGGCCGTTTCTGAGGACCTGCAGCCTCCAGTGTGTCGTAGGTTTCCCTTTTCCTTCCATGTTCAGCGGAAGTAGTGAGTTTGGGGCTGTCGCATCTTCAGTTTACAGTCGAGGGGACTGGAGCTCAGAGAAGTTAAGTAACTTACTCAAGTTTGCACAGCTGGTTAAGTGGTTGGGCCTGCTCTGTCTCCAGAGTCCTCGTCACTAACGTGCGGTTCTACTGAAACCTCCCACATTGAGGTCATAAGAAGCTGCATCATTTCCTTCCCATTTAATCTGAAACTGATGATAATACTGTGTTGTAATCATTCATTCACGTAATCAAGAAAAGTTTATCACTGTCTTAGCCCATTCAGGCTGCCATAACAAGATACCAGATACCGGGTGGCTTATAAACAATAGAAATTTATTGCTTGTGGTTCTGGAGACTGGGAAGTCCAAGACCAAGGCGCCAGTGTGGTTGGGTGAGGGCCCTCCTCCTGGTTCATGGTGTAGGGGAGGAAACATAATTTCCCTTGACCTTTCTGAGTTCTTGGCTGAGACCCCTGTAATAATAATAGAGTAACAGGAGAGGAAACAAGTAGAAATTTATTAACATATGTACCTTATATACATAAGGGAGATACTCAGAAAAAAAAATGAGTAACTTTAGAGGTGGCTGAGAATTTGGGTTTAAATACTATCTTAATACAGAAGGGGTCGGGGAGATGGAGGCCTCTCAAGAAAGAATAAATGATTATTAGAGAAGATAAATGGACCCTTAGAAGAATAGATGGAGGTATGATAATTAATGACAAAGTTTGTCTGGGTGTGGTGTTGACTTCCAGTCTCCTCTCCTGTGGTAAGACTCTGTTCTCCCTGGTTGATGAAACTCCTGGGGAGGGGATTTCTGACACTGATGTTCCTATTGGAGGATCTGTCTTTAGACAGGTGAAGGTAGTTCAGAGAAAACCTCTCCCTGCATTTTCTTTCTTTCTTTTTTTTTTTTTTTTTTAAGATTTTATTTATTTGAAAGAGAGTGCGTCCATGCCCACGAGAAGCAGAGAGGGAGGGACAGAGGGAGAGGAAGAAGCAGAGTCCCTGCTGAGCAAGGAGCCTGACACGGGGGCTCAATCCTAGGATCCCAGGATCCTGACCTGATACCAAGGCAGATGCATAACCCACTGAGCCACCAAGGCACCCCATCCCCACATTTTCTGTGTTGGAAGGTGGAGGAGAGATTGGAAAGTACCCTCCAAACCGGTAAAACACTTTGAGGCCAAGAAATGAAGCAGGCAACTCCATGTGGTTTACACAGAATTTTATTCAGCATAACTTACAGGGAGGATCTGGCAGACCACGAGCCAGACAGCTGCCCAGCTTTTCTCCGCAAAGTCCAGACCTTAGTCTACGGATTTTATAGAGGGAAGGGATGTGCAGGAGGGCACCGTGGTGAGGTCTGCACTTAACAGAACTTGTGACACCGTCTGGCATCAGGAAGGGTTGGGGAACTACATCGTTTCTACTGGTTATCTAAACAAATTTAGGAAAACCAGACCAAGCCTACCCACGTTCCGGCCATGGCATATATTAACCTCCAAGGGGCCTGGAACTCATCGCCCCCAGGGAGGTCATCCTATGGACATGGACCAGGTGGCAGGCCAAAGATGGAGTCCATATTGTCAGTACTCCTACATGCTGTTTTTCAGATGCCTTGAAGCTCAAAATGATCACTATGCCAAAGTGGCATATTTTAGCCGGTGCCTTCTCACTGTGTCTTCACATGGTAGAAGAGGTTAGGGATCTCTCTGGAACCTCTCTATGTGAAGGCACCAGTCCCGCTGAGGGCACCACCTTCATGACCTGAGCATCTCCCAAAGGCTCCACATCCTAATATCATCAAATTAGGCATTAAGATTTTGGCATAGGAATTGTGGTGGGGGGGCCACAAACATTCAGTCCATAGTAATTACCTCTTATGTGCCAGTCACCGGGCTAGATGATACAGGAGGGATGAAATTAAAACAAAACTTGCTTTCGTAAGTAAGAATAGTTAGTAGCTAACATTGATTTCTTTCACACTATGGGCCAGGCACTGTTTATACTTGAATGTGATGAATCCTCAGAGCACCTCTGAGGTAAGTACTGTTATTATCCCCATTTTATAGATGAAGAAATGGAGGCATTCATGAGTACTTGCCCAAGATCACACAGCTAATGCGAGATAAACCTTGATTTGAACCCTGTCTGACTCACAGCCTGTACTTTTCACCCCAGGAGCAGCCTCATAAAGGAGGCTCTCAGCCTGATAAAGGAGGTAGATGTGGGTCAAATATCTCTGCTATCACGGAGGAAATGCCACATGACCAATAGGAAAAGGAGATGATGCTGATGTGGGAGGATTGTTACTTGGGCCTTCAAAGTTGGGTAGGAGTTGGGGTCAATGACGGGTGATGTATCTTCCTATATTAGCAATTCATCTGCTTGATGGCTGGCTCAGGGATTACCACTATTCCTAATACAATTTATGACTTATAAAACATCTTCACAATTTTGTAAGGTGGGCAGAATGAGTAATACTAGCCCATTTTAGAGACTAGGAAACTGAGGCTCGGTGGGGACTCTAAGGTCACGTACTGCAGTAAGTAGTTGAGTTAGGACTAGAATGCTGATACTGACTCTGTGCTTTTCAGCTTTGCTGTTTTGGCCTTACCGAGCTGCTCTGCTAAGTGGGGAAGAAGCCAGTGAATGAAGACAACTTGGGGTCCCCAGCACAGCAGAAAGAGTACCTGGGGTCCCACCTGAGTTAGCCAGAGGCTATACCATTCATGGACCCATGGCAGATCCTTCCAGAAGCCTCTTCTCCTTTAGCCTTAAAGAGGCCTGACCTACCTATTTACTGAGAGGAAGTTGCTGAGAAAAACTAAGAACTGGTTATTGGCATCACAGACACCCACATTTGTCCCTGCAACTTGGCTCAGAGAATTTGTGACTGATTTCAGAAATTTCGTTTTTGCTCCATTCAATCAAACTGGTTTGTTTGTGTGGTGAAGCTATAAGCCAAAGCAACAGCTTTGAAAAAGGAAAATGCAGTCTATCGAGCAGGTTGTTTCCTCTCCACAATGCCAAATGGTCTGTTGGAATGATTTCTGTGCCCTGTATAGTCTCCTGGTGCTCCTCTTTGGAAACCTTGTTCCAGCCAGCTTGGTCTATTCATTAGTTCCTGAATGTGCTGCAAACATTCTCACCACTGTGAATATTTACTCCTATTTAAAATGCTGCTCCTCTGCCCCTGTTCCCCAAAGCCATCCTCCTCTTTTCCAGGTCAGGCTCTCCCCTGATATTGTACCCAAAGGACACCTGTCTCTGAAGCCTTTTTCTCACTGCCAGCCCTTAGGTCTCATTACCTCTGTTGGATTCTTCCAGGTCTTACAACAGCCACTCCATTTGGTGCTTTCCCTCTTTGACCTGTGATGCATATCATCTGTGTTTATGTCTCCTCTCTCTTCATCTACACAGGAAACCCCACAGAAGAAGAGACCAAGTCTGTGATTGGTACCTCTCTGAAAAATGTCATATAATCCAGTCCTGAATGAGGCTAGTGTGGGGAATTAACTTGAGATAGTTTGGTTGATCTCTAGCAGGTCTGTTTTTACATGATGATGTCTCTGGCTGCTGAGATTTGAATTAAGTAGATAGTTGGTCTATATTTACTTGTAGATAGTTGGGAGCCACTGAATTATCAGATGTCTGCACTAGTAGGAACCTTGCAGAACAGCTTTCCCAGTGACTTCATTCACTAGAGGAGGACATTGAAGTCCAGAGAGGGACATGACTTTGTCCAAATTCCCTCAGGAAGTTATGGACTAAGGCCTCTCCTTGTCTGCCTGTCTGGGCCCTTTGGCTCTTTTCCCATCACAGTACCTGATCTTTCCAAGATGTCTGGCTCCCTACATTCTCTAGAGACAGGGACCTTCTTTATTTCTTCTTTAGTTATCCATTCTTTGGTTTTATCAAGTCCTGGGTTAGGGTCTTCTTTCTCTAGCCAACAGAAACTCAGCTTCTATTACAGAAAGAAAAATAATATTCTTGTAAATTCATATGCTCATCCTAGTACAAACCACTGCAGGAAACCTCAGGTATTCCAGATTCAGTCTTTACTCATAAAATACACGTGGTTTAAGCAGGAAGATGGGACATATGCATGGAAATTGTTAGCAAAAATATAAAGCAGTGATCCGTGTTCAAACTGCATTACCCCGCCAAACAAACTACTAAAACAGTTCCTCAGAAAGACCCTTCCTATAGAAGTCAGCATTGGGTAACTGTGGATAAAAGCCTATCTCTGTGTCAGATGTCAAAGCCAGGGTCCAAGGTCACTGTGAATCAAGGAACTTTCATGAATGTCCAGGGATGGGAAGCATGGGAGAGACAGGGCTTCTGTGATGGACATTTGCAGGCATAGCCACCAGTACTGGCTGCTGTCATACCTATAACGTTTATACAGTCGTGGTTGTGATGTGCCAGATGAGGAGACACCTCTGCCCATCCCATGATTTCTTGTGATTTTATATTGATGGGCCTGGAATGTCACAATAATGTTCATTACAGAACCTCCTTGGACAATCAGTTTATAGGCTAGTTGAATAGTTGAAATACACCATGCTACTTGTAAAAGTAGGTCTGTTCTCTGTATGTTACTACTGTTCCTTTTTTCTTCCCTTTGCTAAAAGATCAAGATTCAGGCTTTATAGCAAGACAAATAGTCTCTGTAACACTAATGTTGGAGCAAGGTTCTGTTGTCCACTTTGGTCAATGATGCATCCATCCCCGAGGACTTATGATGTGACCCAGACATGTTAAATATGCATTGTCCTGACAGCCTTCCACATGACTTGTAGCAGCAGACACATTGGACCTATCTATTAAAAGATGCTAATGACACACCAGTTGGATTTCTAACTTATTATAATTATAATTTAAAATGTGCATTCTTATCTCCTCCAGTGCCATCCATGTTACAGCAAATGTTGAGAACTTGTTCTTTCTGATAGCTGAGTAATATTCCATTGTATATATGGGACCACAACTTCTTAATCCAGTCATCTGTTGAAGGGCATCTCGGCTCCTTCCACAATTTAGCTATTGTGGACAATGCTGCTATGAACATTGGGGTGATGCTAAGTGAAATAAGTCAAGCAGAGAAAGACAATTATCATATGGTTTCTTTCATCTATGGAACATAAGAACTAGGAAGATCGGTAGGGGAAGAAAGGGATAAAGAAAGGGGGTGTAATCAGAAGGGGGAATGAAGCATGAGAGAGTATGGACTCTGAGAAACAAACTGAGGACTTCAGAGGGGAGGAGAGTGGGGGAATGGGATAGGCTGGTGATGGGTAGTAAGGAGGGCACGTATTGCATGGTGCACTGGGTATTATTCGCAACTAATGAATCATGGAACTTTACATCAAAAACCAGGGATGTACTATATGGTGACTAACATAATATAATTAAAAAACATTTAAAAAAAAAGATTAAGGGAAAGTAGTAGACTACTTAGCCAAATAAACTATTTCTTGCTATCAGTAAAAAAATTTAAAAAAATAATAAAATGTGCATTCTTTAAATAGTTTGTGAAAACTAGATGTTTAAGAAACCCGACTCTTCAGGACTTGGGATGCTTTTTCCTCTTTCTTCCCATTTTTTCAGTATGTATAAGAGAATGTTGATCATGTTAGAATACGATTCTTTCCAGAGAGTCTCCAAGAAGTCACTCTGCTGTTTCAGCTCAACAAGCATTGCTTTACCTGGTCACCATTATCCCACTTCCTGCGCTGGTCTCCTGGCCCTCTCCATAGAAGACTTTGGTTTATGTTTACATGTGTCTGCCTGGGTTCTCAACTAGACTCCAAGCCCACTGAGGGCAGGACCTATGTCTTATACTTGTCATAGTCTCCCTGCTCTTCCAAGCTTATATCACACTATCTACAAAATACAGAAACTTTTAAGAAGATGTGATTATTAATTAATAACTGAAGTGTCTTTCTAATTACTTGACATCCTGACTCTTGGAAAAGATGACCCAGAGATCATGTTATTTAGGGTTTTCTTTTTCTATAAGTAGAAATTTAATGATGTAGAATATTTTTCCAACCTGGGCCACTGACCCCAAGGAAGACAAAAGAGTCATTGCAAGAGATTTCAATTGCACGTGTATGTTAAGTATTTTCTTCATAAACATGTAACAAAAGTACAAATATTATCATTTGGGCCCTTCCAAACACTCTGCCACTTCCATAGCATTTAGCTTAATGCTTTGGAATTTTTGTTAAAATGCAAACCTTAGGTTGTAGGTGGTCTGTGTGTGTTGGGGGGAGGTGATCATTCTTTAAGGAATGAATGGAAGATCGATACCTGGTTTTAGGAGGAAGAGGGGAGACAAGATTCTGAGCGCTAAGAGGAGAAAGTAAGCTCACTACACAGTGCTACCTCTGGACCCCTGAGAGACAGACAACATTCAGGATATATTCATCGGATATATATTCATATACATCTCCATTTATATTCATCTGCTCCCGGTTTATAATCATCTGCTAGAAAAGAGGACTCAAGGCGCAGAGTGTTCAAGAACCACTTCTGGGTGAAGGCTTCTGGTCCTTATTTCATTTAGGAACATAGGTTAACTCTTCATTAGTACGTTGATTGTGTCTAACATGGATCAAATGGAGCCTTGTTTAGAGAATACATATGTGTTTTCCTTCCCCTCAGGGAGTCAGTAAGAAACTGTCGGAAAGCCAGAAACCACCTCTGGGAATCATTCCACAAACGGTGCTCCTGCAGTGAGTGCTTCCAGCCTGACCTTTGATAGAGGTTGGGAACAGGGCTGATGGGCTTGAGTTAGTAGTGGTCCCCAGGAGAGGTGGGACTTGTTCTAGATACAGAAAGGGAATGGTGATGTGGTGGGGGAGGCCAAAGCATTGCAGAAGCAGTAGCAGTGCTGTTGTTGGGGATATAGGATAAAGCATTCCATGAACATGAGTGTTAAGCAGGGAGTCTGAGGTCCCTAACCCTCCTTTGATGCACCCAACAGTAAATCAAGCCAACAAACTTGGTTAATGTTATTACCACTTCCTAGCAGAATGTATCTTTCCAGGGTCAAAGGATTTCAAAGTCTTAATCTTGAAGGGCAGGGGGATGCCATCTAGTCTGACCTCCACCAGTAGTGGGAATCTCCACCCGAGGTTTCTAAACAGGCTCTGCTTGAATTCTTCCAGTGACCAAGAGCTCACTGCTTCCTGGGGTTCTGGATCCTTTCTGGATGGCTTGTATTATTAGGACATTCTCCCCCTCTTCTCTGATGCTATGTCCTTTTGTGTTCTCCCCCCATCCTCTGTTACAGCCCTCTCCCTCCAAGCCACCATGCATTGATGCAGACCCACCTGACCCCACCACTTACCACACTTCCACCCACTACTTGAAATTTAGAACTCTAAATTAGACCTGCTTCTCTGCCTTAGTCACCAGCTTGGGCTTCTTATTATATTAATTGCTGTGTATAGCAGAGATGATTTTTTTTTTCTGCCAGATTTCTTCTCAGCCTCACTATTGTTCGGAAACCATAAAACTGAAAACTGCATTTTTATGACTTCAAATGACCTTCAAAATTCCAGACACGGCTGACTCCTGCTTGGCTATAATATTTTGGCTCATTAATTTCAGAGAAGATATTCCGATTTATAATTTTATTAAGTTTCTGAGGATTTTTAATACTGTGTTTCTAAATATGATGAACTTCTCTCTACCAAATTTTAATTAGGGAGCATATTAAATCCTCAATTAATGCTTGCAGTAATGCATATTTAATATCCAATAACATTTGATCAGGATCCTTTCAGCAAGGAAGGAACTGGGGTATTCAGGGTCCTTGGTTCTCACTGACCGACAGGGAAGCCATATCTTCCTTTCAGTCTTTCCTCGCCCCAGAGAGAAGAGCCCATTAGGAGGTACTTGGTCAGGAACACAATTAATACTCTCATTATTAACTTCCCCACCGAAGAGAGCAGAGAATATTCTGCCACTGAGTGTGCAAGAGGCATAGAGTAGATTTTCTGAACAAGCCAGTCCAAAGTACATGAAGGAACTTTTAAAACTATGTGCCTTAAAGGTATTTTATTTCTTCTTTTCATCTTTAATTTATTTCCCAATGCACTGGAGTAACATGCATTAGTGCAGGTGTCTGCAAACTTTTTCTGTAAGGGGCCATTTTTTTCTGTAAAGACATCGTGGGTCATATGGTCTCTGTCCCAGCTGCTTGATTTTGCCCTTATAGCAAAAATCAGCCATAGACAATACGTAGATGTATGGGTGTGGCTGTGTTCCAGTAAAACTTTATTTATGGACAATGACATTTGAATTTCATAACGTTTTCACATGTCACAAAATACTGTTCTTGATTTTTTTTTCAACCATGTAAGCATGTGGAAACCATTCTTAGCTTGTGATTTGGCCAATGGCCAGTTTTCCAACCCTTGCTTGAGTGAAAAGAGTCCAGAACCTAGGTCAGAAGACCTGGAATCTCGGTCTAGCTCTGCCATTAGGTCACCTAGGGACTCTCAGTAAAGTCACTGCACTCTTGGGAACTAGTTTCTTCAGTGGTAAAATGAAGATTTGGCCTGGATAGCAGCTAAGATCTTGGTCTAAGGATGAGAAATTGCTTCCACCGCGGTAACTTGCACAGGTACTCTTTCTAGAGGCCGTAAAAACTATATGTTCTCATTTTCCTCTTGCTTCTTAAAGGAGTCCCTTTCCTTTAGCCTCAGAACACTAACTGGAAGGAGAGTAAAAGTAGCCGGAGACCACTTCCAGAGTGCCCTAGGATCATGGTCTGCACTTTGGGATACAGGAGCTTTGTTCTGGCCTTGGTTGCAATAGGAATGTTTTCTCCCTCTGGTTCTTTGGAACCTTCATTCTCTTGAGAGCTACAGAATCTTCATCCAGAAAATCCACCCAGAATGTGCTGACCACTGGAGAAGCCCGTAGAATTCAGAGGCAAACGACGTGACTGTGGAACAGAGAACATGTTTCTCCTTCCAAGGGCTAGCCCTCAGCTATATTCATGCCCCCAAAGGAGACAGAATTCCCTCCAGTCTTCCACTTTGGCTCTCATCCCTTCAACAGTCATGTCTGCCCTTTCACACTCTTTTCCCTCCTGTAAAATCCCACTGTCAGGATATAAGGACATAATTTGACAATTCATGTTGAGATAAGGACAATTGTTGAAAACTTGTAACACTGGAGAAAGCTGGAAGAAATAGGGCTTTGATAATTATGAGACCCAACACTTAATGGATCCTTACACCTACTAAGCTCTGTGTGTATGTGTGCACATATGCCAAGTGTTTATTTGTGTGTTTCTACCTAAAATCTCCAGTTTGCAGATAAAAGAAAGTCAAGATTTAAAGAATATTAGTAACTTGCCCAAGGTTATTACCTATTAAGTAGTGGGATTTCAACCCAAGGAGTCTGACTCTAGAGCTGCCACTCTTACAGTATACACAGAATGGCAAAATTTGGAGACTCAGTAAGTGGAAGAAAAGTATTAGGAGAGCTTGCCTGAGCTGCCATCTTCTACATACTGTGTCACTGCCACGCATTCTGTCTCCAGTGAGGTTACCTCTCCTGTCATGTGCTTTCCTTTCCTCATTCACAGTTTGCCAAGAAGGAGGATCCTTGTGCCCTGGAACCTGGGAGCTGATTGTCCCTGGAGCTGTTGGTTCTGCCTCACTCTCTTCCTCCCAGGTTGCCTTGCTATCCTTTGCAGTATGATTTCATCCAGATGGCCAAATAATAACTTCATTATAAGAATAATTGGTTAAGTAAAGCTAATATTTATGATTTATACTCGGAATTTTCTTTCCCCCTGTTCTGAACATAGCAAAAACATAACACTTCAAAATGCCACCGAGGCCATCTGTTGTTTCCTATCAGTTCTTGACGTCATTTGAGTGGCTCAGTTATTTTAGGGTTTCCATAACTCTGGTCACACAAGAAGGCATTTCAGAGAGTCTTAGGACCACTGAACAAGGGACTCAGACTTTCAAGGGACCCAGAGGTTATCTACATCTCCCTTCTGTGTTCTCCTGACAGGTAGAATTCAACCCAAGTTTTGGAGATTCCTGTTCTGGTGGTTGAGAGATTTATTAGGGAGTTCTCCCCCCTCTAAATGCCAATATATTTCTCCTCCCTGAAGCATTTGCTCATGTGTCTAGGTTCTGCCCTCTGGACCTACACAGAATAAGATGTCTGACATGAGTAGATGTTCAAAATTTTTTAAACTGTGATCATGTCTTTCTGGAAGCTTCCTTATTCTATTATGAGCTTTCTCAGTTCCTTCAAATGCCTCTCATGTGATTTGGTGTTGATCATGCTCACTTTCCTAATTTTTCTCTTCCCATTAGACTTCAGGACTCCTCTTAACGTGGGTGACCTCTGATCTTTCAGAAGCACTGTAAGAGTTATTATTTCATGTAATCTTCACAACCACTCTGTGAATAGCAAGGACATTGGGGTTCCCACCTTGTAATAGATATGCTCAGAGCATTTTTTCTTTTGCTTTTTCTTTTCTTTCTTTTTTTCCCCCTCACTTTAAAATGAAATACCTCAGACGTACCAAAAGAGGATAATTAATAACTTAATGAACACCCTTGTAGCCACTACCCGACTTGGGAAATAAAACATTACAGATAATAGCTTGTATACCCTCCTATAAAGACCCCCACCTCATAGCCCTCCTTTTAATCCAGAAGTAACCATTATTCTAAATCTCGTGTATATCATTCTCCATTTTTATATCTATCCCTACACAACACATAGTATAATTTCATATTTTATTGAACTTCATATATATGCTATTCATAAGATAGCTATACCAATTTTTTTCTTTCATTTAACAGTTTGGTTTTGAAACTCATTCATATTGATATATGTGACTAGAGTTCATGTTTTTCTTTGTCCTATAATAGTATTCCCTTTAATGAATATGCTATTTATTTACTCATTCTACTTTTGATGAACATTTTAGGTTCTTTCCCATCTTGCCATTGCAACAATGCTTCACCAAACATGCTACTTGGCTCCCTAAGCCCAAGTTTCTCGAGAAATGGAAATACTGGGTCATAGAACGTGTGCATGTAGAATACGTGCAGCTTTACCGTATGTTACCACACTGCCCCCCAAAGTGGCATTTTATGCTCCCTGGCAGTGGCCGAAGGTAGCAGTGCTACCTCTTAATCAACACTTACTAGTATCATACTTTGCCAGTCTGATAGCTATGACCATCATTGTTTTAAGAAAAATAGATATTATTGTTTCTAATTTATATTAGAGTACAGAACACTAAACTTTATTCACATTAACTGGCCTGACCAAGCCACACAGTCTAAACTAGAATGCAAGCTCCTTAGCAGGAGTAGAATTTGCTCTGCTGCTGTCAGCCATTACAATATTGCCTAGGCGTTAGTGTATAAAAAAAGAAAAAAAAAGCTACCTTAGGTGCCATGAGACATCCATTGGAAATATATTTGCATTTGCATTTGTTAATGCTGATGGAGGCAATGTACAGGGAGAGTGGGTTTGTAATTTGGACTCATGCTGCTTTGGGGGATATAATTGAAGTGTGCAATCTATATGCCAGTCTATATAACAGCAAGTCATGTGATCATATGGTTCTGTGGAAGTGGACATGCTCCATACTCTCAGGTAACCTGCTGGTGGAGCTAATGAAGGCCACAAGCAGTGGCCCAGATGGAAAGCAAAGACTGTTGCTGGGATTAAATTCATAGAGGTAGAAAACCAATGCAACTTTGAAGATGTGCTGTGAGAGATGTGCCCTGCTGACTTTGAGGTGACAAGAAGGCACAGACAGCCTGGGAAAGGATATGAAGACCTGCTAGCCAGGGAAGGTCAGGCAGATATTGAAAGCCTGGGCATCCAGTAGGGGAATGCCAGTGAGTCTACCAAAGCAGTTCCACTGAAGAGGCATACGTATAGGCACGTAGCATAGGGAAGGTGGTGACGCTTCCCTTGGCACTGCACATTGGGCTAGGGAAGCCCAGAGCAATGACTAGATCCAGAAGATAAAGCCCACAAGCCCACAGGTGAAGCCTGTGCAAATTTTTGCTCTGTACCTGCCAGCTTCAGGCACTTGGGGAGGTACTGAGATAACAGGTATAAGACTTGACCCTTGCCTCAGATTTGGTGTATCATCAGTTTGCTGGGACAAGGAAAGCAAAAGGGCATTCTAGGCTTTCTGTATATATAGATTAAGAAGTAGAAGTAAACATACGGTGAGGAGTCAATGGTGGGGAATAGTAGTACCAAAAGCTAAAGCAAAAAGTCATAACCACTGATAGGGAGCCTTGAATGCCAAGCAAAGGAACTGAATTATCATCCAGTAATACTATCAGCATACTTACATGGCACCTGTTATATTCTAGGCATTCTAGGCCTTACACACTCTACATACTTTATCTCATTTAATTCCCTCAATTACCCTATAGGTGGGTATATTTTTATCTCTGTTTTATAGATGAGGAAACTGGGCACAGAGAGGTTAGAAGACTTGTCCCAAATCTTCCAGCTACTAAGTGGTAGAGCCAGGCTTTGGACCTATGCAATGTGGCTGCTGGGTCTAGGCTTTTAACCATTATGCTATAATCCCATTATAGGATCTGGGAGTTTCTAAGTAAAAGTTAGTTAAACCCTATAGCTTTTAAAAAATCCCAAATGCCTGGTCACATCACTGGACATTCAGATTCCACGCATCTGCAATATTGAACAACTGCCTGGGTAATTCAGATGCATGTACACACCTGGCTGGCAGTCACTTCTGTCAGCCACTGGGAGCCACTTGGGTTTCTGATAAGCCCACCAACATTCCCAAAGTTCAGCATTTAAGCAAGGGAGTGTCACAAGCAAAGCAGTGTTTTAGCAGAATTGATCTGGCAGTTGTGCTTGGCAGGTACTAGGAAGGTCCAGAGAATTGAGGTGGAGAGAGAGTGGCAGACTGTTTAGAAGCCAAGTCATGGGAGAGGAGGAGTTGGGCCAGAAGGAGGAAACAGAAACTAAATAAACCATTGATGCTAGAGACCAGCTAGGACTATCTAAAAGGAGATGTGGATGTCTTCAAGTTGGGAACTTGAATAAGGAGTGACAATAGGGAGTAACAAATCCTCATGCTGTTGAGTCCACCCTAGCGGATAACACATGGGCTCTGGTTCCAATCCCTGCTCCATCACTTACAAGCCTGTGTGGCTGTGGACAGGCAAGCTCCATAACCTTTCTGTGCTTTACTTGGTTCATTTATGAAGTGAAAATAATGACAGCACCTCTCATTGGGTGATTACTATATAAACAATGCTTAAAGCAGTGGTTTGCTCACAACGTGTGTGCAGCAAATTTGAGGTCTTATTATTTTTAATGGTAGGTGATGGAAATTGGGCAGTGTGAGAGACAATAAACTAAAATTTAGAAATCGTGGTCTTTGATGCAGCAAGATCTCTGATCCTACTACAGGCTACCTTCAGACTGGAAAAAGAAAAAAAAAAAAAACTCTGCTTTTTCTGAAATGACAGCAGCTTCATTTTCAATGAAAATGATGCTAATTACTGGGTATTGACCCAAGATGAATTTCTCTTTGATGAACTACATACTGCTCTTCAGAAAACCTAGCCAAATCATCTCAAATACCAGGAAGTGTGGGGTAATGCAGCAAATTGGGGGAAAATGTGTATCAGAAAAAATTATTGCTACAAAAATATTTTCAGTAAGTTTGTTCCCTTCATAAATAGTGTGAATGGAATGCCTCAGCAATCAGCTGAAAGCCCGATCTTCGCTGTGGGCTAATTGCTCGTCTGGTTAGTGCAGAATTTAATTTGTGCTATTGTGCAGGCAAGGCTGAGAGCGTGAAATAAACAATGTGTGTTAATTTCACGTTTTCCAGTCTACTTAGCCAAAGAGAAAGCTTGGGCTCCTTCTCAGGCCTCACCCCGCACCCCCCTTCCCAGCTTCTCATCCTGGAATTTGCAGACCATAGAGGGGTGGGATATTTGCTCACTGCAGGTGTGGGGTTCTTGCTCCAAGACTAAACTCACAGGAAAGCTGGTTAACCTGGGCAGTGAGGCTGACCAAGGATACCCGCAGTACTCGCCCCACCTCCACCCTACGCCCAGGGCTGGTGCCCAGATCTTTCTTTCAAGACAAATGGTCACCTGCTGGTGCCAGGCAACTGGGTTTATACTCTCAGGCTTGGTGATGCCTGTGGCCTCCTGCGGAACTGTTTTCATCAGGGCAAACAGAGAACTATCTAACTGGATATATCCACATGGAATGGATTAACTTGATGAGCTAAGGGGAGTTTTCTCTGTTCACGGCAGCAGAAGTAGCTTTATGAGGAAGCAGAGGAGATGCCTACTTTCAGATTGGGGCTTGAGGGAGGCTAGGTTAGCTTCCCCCTTGCCTGCCTCCCTCTGTGTTCCACTCCAGGAATCAGGAATCAGCACTCCTCCCTCCTTTCGCTATGGCTGAAGACCCAGAAGCCCAAAAGAAGTGCCTGGCTTAGGGTCCAAGGGGCAGTTGGTAGCTTGACGAGGCCTAGAACTCAAGGACACCACTACCCTTGTAGTACTCTGCTACACCACTTCTCATCAGGTCTATAAAGTGAACCCAGTTACCTTCTTGATAACTAATTCATGCTCAAGGGCCCAGAGTCAGGCCACCTGAGTTCAGATCCTTGCTCTAGCTAGATAACATTGCACCTGCTACTCACTGCTTTCCATGTCTCAGCCTCCTCATTTGTAAAATGCAGATAACAATAGCACACGCTTCAGAAGGTTACTGTGACTATCAAACTGCTTAATTCATGTAAAGTGCTTAGAACAGTGCCTGGCAGAAGATAAGTATTCAGTAAACATTAACTATTAGTATTATTAATTGGAATATTGTAAGTTTCTGATGTAATTTTATTATAAGATTTTGTGTGTGTATGAGAGAGAGAGAGATCAAGAGAGATCAGATACTCCTATCCTCTCAGAAAGGGGGACTGTTATTCCTTTGCCTTCATTTACCATCTGTCCTGCTTTTATTATTAAAAATCTAAGAGGGAAATTTCAGTATCTGCAAATGTCTGAGGTTCCCTTTTAATTGAGAGAAAAGCAGAAGAACTGAAGTCACTGATGCACATCCTTGTGATGGCTGGAAGCTTGCCTTGTTTTTCTCTGTCTCCCCAGTGACAGTACAGGTCCAGTACGCAGTACATCTTGAATGTGTGCTGAACCACCAACAGTCCAATGGGAGAGGCAAGATGTGGCTGCATCTTTCAAAACTACAGAGGACAAAAAACCAAGTGGGAAAAAAAAAAATCTCTTCCCTTCAGGCCTTCCTTGATCATGGAGATGACTGGTATTTCTTTCCAGGAAAAAGCAAGATCAGTCTCATTTTAACCCATTAAAGCATAGGAGAGAGCCACTTACCCTGGTCTAAGAGACACTACTGTGTATGCTCTCTGTGGGGCCTCCATAGGTATCATAGTAAGGCTGTGTCTCGTACCGGCTACTATGCCAAACACTGAAAATGCAAAGACTGTGCTTGTCCTTTGGGAGGCCACAATCCCTGTAAGCAGGGATCTTAACTATATAATGCAACTTGACATTGAAGCAGCATCCTGCTATTTGTAAAGCACTGTGCTAACCATTCCTATACAACAGGTAAGGACAGTAGGACATTGAGGGATTAAAGGACTTACCCAAGGTCACACAGCTGAAATGTGACTTCAAGTCTCTGGACTTGAGATCCTCTCCTCTTTCCCCTAAACACATCAATCCCTCTATGGAATAAGGGCTCTTTGGCCTGATAGCCTTGTTCTGCGGACTGTTGGCGATGGCAAAAAAAGAGCACATGTTGTGATAGTACAGGGTGGGGCTGTGTAACCTGAGGATAAAAGAACAAGCATGTTTCCACAATACTACAATTATGAACTGGGAATCTAGGGAAAATTAATATTCTCAGTAAAGCAGCCATAGTTATGGGGCACCTACTGCATGCAAGACACCGGACTGGAGTTATGGCAGGAGGGAGTGGATGGTGGACACAGAGATGAGTAAGAGGCTATCCCTGTCCTCTGGTGCATCACAAACTCCAGGAGAAGATAAAATGAGCATCCCCAGAAGGAAACTTCGTGTTAGCTTGTGGAAGCTGCTACCCAGTTGTATGGACTATAAATGCTGGGCTGGATTTAAGTTGCAAAAAGAGAATCAGGTAAGAGATGACCCCAGGAAGCATATCACTGCTGCCTGACAGTGAGAGGAATAGTATCTTGCTTGCTGCTGGGAGGAGTAATCAGGGAAAGCTTGCAGAAGCAGGGGAACCTCCAGCAGACTCAGGGAGGAAGAATTTGAATATTAGAGGAGTGGGACAAGGGATCCAGACAGAAGGAGTGTCGAGATCAAAAGCACCAGAAAAGGTAGGACAGCATCACGTCTGTCCCCAGTCGTAGTCTAATTGGAAAGATCATTTAGCTTTGATGAATGTCTTTGACATTCAGAGATGAAGAAGGTGGTTGTGCTTCATGCAGCAGAAGGAGTTGGGAGAAGGGAAGGAGAGCTTAAGATGAATACACAACCAGGTGACTTTTCCCCACGATTCCCCTTATCTAGCCGGCATTCACAGGTTAGACAGTGAACCACAGTTTGAGCCTTATTGGACAGGTAGAGCAAGAGACTGGAAATGTCCCTGGCTTGACAGGAACTGAGAAGTCCTCTCCCTAATCATATCTTCCTAGCTTAGAACCATCCAGGGCCCATACATGGTTGCTCCAGCTTGGGGCTCAAAGGCTGCCTGAAAGCTGGTGTGTTGGCAGTAAGAAGGCAAGAGGGAATGAGGTGAAATATATAATAACCCGTAAGCCCTTCACAATCTTCAAGCAGGCATGGTTTAAGGATTTCTCCTCTTCAGGGTTCCCTTGAAGTTCATTTGCAACTGATTTCATCTAGGTACAAATATGTAGAGGAAGAAGGTAAGAGATGGAAGTGGGGAAAGGTAGCACACAGTGTTTCTAGGAATCCTACCCCATCATCCTTCTGAACAAGCAGTTGCTCCGTGAGAATGCAGGCTTCCCCAGTGGAGGACCAGCATTCACTGCCTTCCACACCCAGTATGGTTTAGACTGTTCACCTTTACTTGGTGCCTGCTTTCTGGGAGTGGGCTCTTCTGGAAGAAGTAGGGGATCTATATTCAGAGACCCTTCGAGGAGCTGGTGCCCCCTCCCCTCCTCTCATCATTTCTACCTCTGCCCTGGCATGGGAGCTATGATAGCACAAAATGAGAAGCAGAGGAGAAGGGTGCTGATGCAGAGGACAAGGAGGAACTCCAGGCAGTTTTTCTGACCTCACGATTTCTAGCAGGCTGATGTGGGCTCTGTCTCCTGCTTTCCTTCCTGAGAGCTCAAGGGAGGGCTACCTAATGTGTCAGCCCGAAAAGACCCTCAGAAGTAGAGTAAATGACAGTCCCCAGGAGGCTGCTTGCTGCCGCAGAGGACAGGCAGAGGGGAGGGAAGGTCAGAGGAAGAGGGATGCCGATGGCAAATAATCCATCAGGGAAGGTGCAGGGGTTGGCTTAAGCTGCACAACTAGCGATTTCACTGGATGAATCAGCCAGCCTGGTATATTTGAAATCTTCTAACAAGTGTAATTGGGTTGGTGGTGTTGTTGCAAAGAAAGTGATGGCTCGAGTGCTTCGGAGGACCCATGTGCAAAGTCTTCTTTCCCTTCGGTTTCTAGGACTGAGGGAGCCTGACTTCTAAACCCTTCATGATGCTTGGACTTCCCTGGCCCTTTGAAAATTTCCAAGTGTGAGAATTCTAGGGTGAGGAGCCAAGAAGAATACTGCAATACTCCAGTGCTCTGCCCTGTGAGGTCACCCATTTACGTGCGTGACCTGAAAGACTCAGTCCCGTGCCATGCTTCCATGGGCAGAGCTGCCTTCCCTTCGCCTTCAACTCACAAACCTTGTCAGTCCTTCCAGAAGCAATTCAAGACCGCTGCTCCATGAAGGTAGCTCCAAAGAGCCAAGACCAGTCCGTGCATTTTCCCAACGGCTAGCTAGTGAAAGCTCCCATTTAAAGAAAGCTCACTCTACAGGCCCTCTGTTAGTCATGGTTTCCTCATTTATGTTCACAGCAAACCTATGAAGTGAAGCATTCCGTTTCTTGACGGGAGGACAGAGACTCAAAGAAGCTAAGGATTCTCAACCTGGGTCCAGCCAATTCCAAAGTTTGAGCTCTGGACCACTGTATTCTAGTGCTCTTCCAGCCCTGACAATGTGCACTGTTGTTTTGATGTTAAAGCTATTATAGTTAAAACTGAACTTGCTAGGTTCTGTGGGAATGTAAAGTACTATGAGATGCACATTCCCTCATGTTCAGGGAGCTTGAAATCTGGATATACAGATAAAGTATTTAAATAGATGGTTTAAACAGAGGACACACATTACATAATCTCAACCAATGTTTATTGGGCATCTGGTGTATACCACCAGGCATGGTACTAAGCTCCTAAAGATCTCAAGAGAGAACTGTCTCTGCTCCATTGATGCTTACAGTCCACTGAGGAAGTTAGTCTTTAAGCAAATAAGTTTGCAAATGGCTGTATAATTTACAGTACAAAATGTTATTCAGAGAAAGATCTGTTAGCTGTGAGAGATAATAGCCAGTGGACCTTTTTTTAGTCGTGAAGGCCAGAGAAAGCCTACCTTCTGAAGTGTTATTTTAGCTGAGATTTGGAAGATGAGCAAGAGCTGGCAAAATGTAAGGAGGCTGGGATCTGGGAAGGGTTCATTTCTGGTCATAGCCTGAGGCTGAAAAAAACACAGAGCTTTAAAGAAACACACCTAACCAAGACAGTCAGCTGTGTGCCTCCAGCTTTTGCCATCCTTTTGGGGTTTCTTGAGCCCCCAGGCCCCACACTCTGAATGCCCTGAACTTAGCAGATGCCTCCCTTTCTGTCAGTACCCCTGGTCTATTTTTCTGACATTATCCACAGCTTCAGTCTGAGCTTGGCCTCTTGCTTTGTCCTTTTTCTCCTTTTGATCATGGCAGGAGCTTCTGGACCACTTGGACAGTAGGGTTCATGGCTCATCTCCCAAAACAGGGAGCCACAGGGCTATCAGAGCCCAACCTGGAGAGCTCTGCTTTCTTTTGTATCTCCCCCTCCCCAGCCTCTGTGGGAGCTAGGACTGGGAAGACTGTAAATTGTATACATTATTTCCTTTTTGATTAGGTGAATAAATAACTTGATTGAGACGCGCCTCTTTGGAGGGCGATGCTGGCAGGCTTCCAGGAGTGGGAGGCAGCTGGCTCTGAGCACAGAGGAGGTAGCAACAAAGACTGGAGGGATAGACACATCGTGGGCAGGCTTGGGATCCTGCCTGGCCCTGGAGAGAACTGGCCGGAAACATTTAGGGAAAGCAGTTTGCACCCTCTGTACCTGAAAGGGAAGGTTCAGGTTTGAGCTGCCTTTGCGAACACTGTACTGTCTGTCCCAGCCCACTGCTCTCCTGAGGGATAAGCCCAGCTGGGAGGAATGGGCACACAGGTTCAGGGCTGCTGACGTTTGTGCTACCCAAGTGAGTTGGACCACGGGAAAATTCTTCATAGATGAGATATAATTTTTAAGAAAGGCCTTTAGACCGCGGGTAGTGTCTCCATTTGTGCAGGGCAAAGAGATGTTGGTGCACGGAATATATTCGCTGGCCTTTGATCCAAGCTCCTTTTTATTGCTCCAAATTTAAAGTGTGGAACTAAGCTGGGATTCCTTTTCCCACCTGCAATGGGATACCATTGCCCACCTGCACAGCCTCCCAGAGTGGCCCTGCCCCACCTTAGGACTTTGACAAACTCTGGTGCTAACCACCCATGATGCCCTGTAGCAAGGGGCAATTTCAGCATGGGGAGAAAAGGCATATCAGACTCTACATGATTCAGGTTAAGTCCTATGCCAAGTCCTAGCCATGATATTCACTACTCTGATGACAGGGAGAAGCCAGCTCTGAGTGTAGATACTAAGATTTAAGCATCTAAAACAGGCCTCTTGGTGCAAAATTGGGTTTCCTTGCTGATTACTGATCTATCGTTACAGAGCTATTCCTTGGAGTTAAGTCACGGTGACTTCAGAAATCCCCTGTTAAAACATCCCTAAGATGGAAAGCACATTAATCCAGTTGTAGTCATTAGCACCCTGTTTGGTTAGAGAATAATTGATGACTACCCTTCAGGGCCCAAGGAGTTAGATGAGGACATGAAACAATGTGCTACTACTGATGGAGCCTATTACAAGCCTAGGAGAACACTGGGTCTTTTGTGTATGTCTTCTCATTTAATCGTCAGGATCTGAACCCAAGTTTATGTGGTAACAACCACTTCGCCCTTTCCACTATTCCAACTGCCTCATCTGAAGGGGCTGTTGGGGAGATGAGACTCTTTTGAGGAAACATGAGCCCTGGAGAACCTCTGAGAGGGCCTCTCTGAATATCCAGGTGCCTACGGTGGAAGGGATGGCACCACAAGCCGGGAATGTCCCAGTTTGGCTCTGTTCATGTGGTTCATGCCTTACGTTGTGACTCTATACCTTGTGCTCCTGGTTCCTGAGCAGATCCTCCTCAGGCTGTGGGCATCACTCAGTACCAGTCAGCATGTGTACTTGCAAGGTCTCCTGGAGTCTCCGGAAAGGCCAGATGCACAGCCAGATGTTGAGCCACACTTGAGTACATCGGGATGAGGAAGATTTCAAGGGAATGGGAGAGCCTGAATCTGAGCTGCATTATGTGGAGGCTGCATTACTGTCTCTGCACACACTGCTCACTCGTGCCGGGGCAGGGGGAAAGGGGAGTCCCGAGCTGGCTTCTGTGTGCAAGAAGATCTCTCACTCATCTAATTCTACCAGCTTTTGCCCCTGACCTCCAGTCTCTCCATGGGCTCTGATTCCTCTTTATGACCTCTTCATGACTCCAATCATGTCCTTGCACATGGGAAATTCCTTCCCGTGCTATGAGGTTTAGCTCAAAGATGGTCTTCTTGATGATCATAGACCTGCAGCTCCTTCTTCTGTGTTGCCCTAGCACAGGAGTGTTCCCCCCACTCCTGTGATGGAGGTTATCACCCTGTTATAGAGATCTATCTTCCCTTCTAGACAGGAAACCTCCTGAAGACAGTGTCTGTTATCTACCTAGTACCCAGCACAGTGTCTGGCATATAACAGTTCTTGTGGGAAAACCTCCCTGACGTCTCATTCACCTCCTAGTCTTGGTTGGTGATGCAATCCTGCACCCCCACACTACCCTGCTCACACATGGAGCATGATGAGGACTCTATTTGTGTGCACCGTCTGTAGGCCATAGTATCAGTAAAACTAGGCCCACGTCCATCTATGAGCCAATCACTAATGCCTGGCAAATGTCTGACACCTAGGAGCTACTCAGTAAGTTATATTGAGTAAATGAATGAGTTGATCTGGACTTCTGAAAACCATTCGGTTGTACACTTTGCCTGGGTCAGACACCTTATCCCAGTAAACACTTTGTTCTCTTAGTCCAGGTCCCCTAGGAGGCACACTTGATCTGCGATTGCCCATATTCCCAACCTCATCACACTGTGCTTAACTCAGTCACTGGGCTGGGGGTAGTAGTTGTAGTTGAAGAACTTCAATAGAATATATAATTTTTTTTTTCAGAAGTTCTAGGGTCTCTAGTACAAATGAAGTATCAGCAATTAATGGGCGCTTACCTTTTACATACAAGGAGAGGAGAGAAAAATTCTTTATCCTGTGTAGGTTTGATATTCTGCAAAACTGGGAAATGAAATGTCTTAGAAAAAGCTTTCTTCCCAAGAGTTAAGAAACCAGGTCTGCTATTAAACTGCTATGGCACCTCAGGCAAATTCACCCAACTGGCCTAGTTTCCTAGTTTCAAGTGCTACTTCTGTGCCCCACCCTTTTCTTGTCTAGTTTTTCTATACTACCTTTCCACTCTGTTTAGTAATTGTTGCAAAAATATTAAAAATTGCTTCCCTAAGTGCAGCCTTTTAAGCATATATGGAACTTATTTATGTGCTTTATCTCTTATTTCCTTGAACTATGAGATAGGATAGTTAGGTCTAGATGATTTCTAATATTTGTTATAGTTTTCAGTTTCTAAGAGGTTTGGGGGTGTTTTTTTTTTTAAGATTTTATTTATTTATTTGACAGAGAGAGACAGAGAGAGAGGGAACACAAGCAAGGGGAGTGGGAGAGGGAGAAGCAGGATCCCGGCTGAGCAGGGAGCCTGATGCGGGGCTCGATCCCAGGGTCTTGGGATCATGACCTGAGCCAAAGGCAGACATTTAACAACTGAGCTAGCCAGGTGCTGCTAAGAGGTTTGAGTTTAAAGATTTGTACCTTTGGCCTTTGTATAGGATCCCTTCTGCAAAATACGGCCAAGAAACCCCCAGGTACCCATGAGTCACAGAACACAAACTCATTCACATGGGATGGAAAGAAAGAAAACCTGAACTGGCTTATTCTCCAAAGGCATGACTCCCTGGTGAAGAAATTTCCCACAGTCATGATGGTCTGTGTTTTTTGAAGAGTGTCTTCCTACTTCCCTGTCAATCACAAACCAGGGCTGCTGATCTCTGGCAGGGCATCAGGCTCACCTTGATTTGTAATTCAGTGATTCAGGCATTGGATCTTTTGAGCCTGGCACAGATCGTGGGAAGGATCTAGACTTACACCTGAGTCCCAGTTAAGGACACAGCTCAAGTACTTTCAGCCATGTCACGTCAATTGCCATCATAAGGTAAGGAAGGCTAGTTTGTTATACTAGTTTTGAAATACAAGACTTAGAGAGGTGTCATGGCTGGTCCAAGGAACCACCAAAATTCAGTGGTTGGGACATAATGGCTATACCCCCCACTCCCTGTCAGGAGAGAAAGCTGCCTTCTCATTTAAAGGTGCCTTTTGAACTTTGACCTCAACAGCATCTGCATGAATATTGCATCACTGGTGTTCATGGGCTTGAACATGTGGAAACCCTATGACTTCATATGGAAAGAATTCTGGACAAGAAGATAGTGAACCAGAGTTCTAGCTGAAGCCCTAGTTAAAGAATCTTTTCCACGTTCTGGGTCTCACTTTCCTCATCTGTACATAAGAGAATTATCCAGAGAAGCAGTTCTCATTATTTAGTCTGAGGACCAACTGCATCCACATCATCTGGATGAATGTCTAGAAAGACAGATCCCTAGGCTTCGCCAAGACCTACTGAATTAGAGTTTTAACGAGTGGGCATGAAAACCAGCACTTGAAACAAGCTTATCAGGTGTGACCATGAAGTATACAAGGCTCAACAACCCCAGGACCAGATGAGCTCTGAGCTTCCATCCTGAGATACCATCTTGTGATTTTATGAATATGATTATTGCAGTGTCCACAAGTAACACACTACATTTTTAGCCTCCTGGTTTTTTATTCCCCCACCCATGTGTGCCAGTTCTGTGTAGAAAATAGATGCATTTGGGGCGCCTGGGTGGCACAGCGGTTAAGCGTCTGCCTTCGGCTCAGGGCGTGATCCCGGCGTTATGGGATCGAGCCCCACGTCAGGCTCCTCTGCTATGAGCCTGCTTCTTCCTCTCCCGCTCTCCCTGCTTGTGTTCCCTCTCTCGCTGGCTGTCTCTGTCTCTGTCAAATAAATAAATAAAATCTTTAAAAAAAAAAAAAAAAAAAAAAAAGAAAATAGATGCATTTGAAAAAACTAGTACATTCTGGGGGGCACTGTAGTTGCAGACTCATCTTGAGATTCCCTCCAGGCTGTTCTGGAGCATGAAGTCGTTAATGGTGGGATGAGAAAGGAAGAAAGCCTGCTCTGTGTTGTGAGGGAGAAAGAGAGTCCCTATAAACAGCATCCCAGAATTATCCTCCAGCTCCTTCACTGTTATAAAGAAAAGCTGACACAGCAGAGTCCAGGGGATGCTGAGTGTCTGCCGAGCACTAATCACTAAGCCAGGCAGGCTAAATGCAAGAAGAACATTTTCACAAACAGCACCTGTACAGAGCAGTCATCCTCTATTTTTAGAGCTGCTGCAAAGAGCAGAGGGACATTTGGAGAGACTCCCAAAGGGCATCAGGCAGCAGGAAGGTGGAGAGGTTTCAGCATCTTCTCTCTGGCTGATTCCATAATGCCCTATCAATTGAGTCATTGAAAACTTAGCAAGTCTGACTTTTTGCTTTGTGTTAGTTTGTTTTGTGATTGAGGATGAGTACAACATGGTGGTAGAGAAACAAGATGGGATAAGGAGTATTATTCTGATCTATTTGTGATGTTTTTGATGGAAGAACACATATTTAAAATTAAGTTAGATGATTTTGATTCCAAAAAATAGAACAGGACTTATTCCAGGACTTATTCTGGAACAGCTCAAGGCAGGAATGAGTGGGAAATAGTTTTATTTTATTAATTTTAGCCAGCTGCAAAAATGTCCTCCTTGTTGGGATTGTCACACCTTGCATTCGTAGATGGGACAAATTACCTGATTTAGTGCTTGATACATGCTAGTTAGGTTAGGTTGGTTAGAACCTAGAGCTTAGAGATTCCGGCCATTCGGAAAGACTATCAACTCAGAACATCAACTCTTATTTCCAAATGAGGAATAACAGTGCACGCTAATTGAGGGCTTAAAGAAACATTTCCAAGGGCAGGCCTATTGACAGTTGGCTAAAGATATCAATCCATACAGAAGAATAGAATGGGACATTGGTAACATGCTCTGACAGGGAATTTCCTATCCAAGTGAACACAATCAATCTGATAAATGTTATGCATTTGTTTGACCTTTCAGTTAGGTTCATAACACTTCAGGTCAGAAAATGTCATTTTCTGATCTACCTCTTCCTCTTCTTCCACTTGCAATTAGGAAAGTCTCCTCTTTCTCTTTCAGCCTTTCAAGGAATATTGGGTAGATCTATAATGAGATATCTGGTCCAGTACTCCCCTATCATGGATGAACAAAAGAGTCTTGTTTACTTCTCAAGTTCACACAGCCCTGTTTTTGCAGGGCTGGCTTAGGACACTGACTCCCAGTTTATTGCTTTTTCTACTACATCAGAGAACCTGAAGCTCCTGGAGTTGAAACAAACCTTAAAAATCATCCAACACAACCAGTTATCCCCAGTGCTTGAACTGATAAATTGGAGATCACACAGACTTTTTCTAGTAATTCTTTGGAAACACAAAATTAGACAAAAGGGATGCATGCCAAGTTGAGTCGATTTTCTTTTGATCCTGCTTAACATAAATACAGAACAAACAAATAAAAACACCACCTGGCTGCATCTTAATGCAGAGTGGTCTTGAGGTGTGTAATTCAGAACTTGTGGACCTCACAAGACTATTTTTATGGAGTAAACAAATTGTGATGGAAACTAAGCTGTGATTTTGTTGCATAAATACTGTATATGTTCCTCAATGCATTCTAGCTAATGCAGACACTCTGAGACTGTTGGAAAAATTATAGTGAACTGATTGTTAACAGAACTGCAGAATAACAAATTTTGCTATTTTCTGGTGTCCACTCAACTTCCTGATGATTTTTCTCTGTTCTTTATTTAGGTCAGGCCTCTCCCCGGAAGCCACCCCCTGTGTTAGAGCCTTGCTGTCAGCCAGCTGCATTCTCCCTTAAAGTATTTACCCATAAAGATGTAATGGTTTGAGAAGGCCAAAGGGAAGAAGAGAGGTGTTCTAGTCCATTTGGGCTGGTGTAACAAAACAGGCTTGGTGGCTTGTAAATGACAGTAATTTGTTACTCATAGTTCTGGAGGCTGGGAAGTCCAAGATCAAGGCACTGGCAAATTCAGTGTCTGGTGAGAGCCTGCTCCCTGGTTCATAGATGGCCATCTTTTTACTGTGTCCTCACATGGTGAAAGGAGCTCTCAGGTCTGTTTTATAAAGGCAGTACTCCCATTCACGAGAGCTCTACGCTCATGATCTAATCACCTCCAAAGACCACCCCCCCCCCTTAATACCATCACATTGGAGATAAGGTTTTAACATAAGAATTTAGAGATCTATTTTCATTCTATAGCCAGAAGGAAACAGAGGTTTAAGTACAAATTCCTAAATCTAACCATATACTTCTCCCTCATTCTTCTGATTGTGTTTGCTTCCATCATGGGCTTTTTCAAATTCTGCTTTGTATTAGATTGAACCCTAGAAAATTGTCATTTTTGTAGGTCAAAAGCAGTCAAATATCAGCAATTTAATAAGATTCAACCTAATGTCATTGAGTCAGTGTGTTCTGAGGACTGAGGATGCCCCCACAGCAACCATATACTTCCTTCTTCACAGTAATGTTGCTCTGTAGCCACTCAAATAAATTAAGGTTCTCATCTCCATGGACTTGTTTGCCAAGACAGGTTCCAAACCCCAGTATATAGCCTGACCTCCTCTTTTCACCTCCTACTGCCAGAACACATCATGGTTTCTTGGGCTTTTGCACTAATAGGCATTGGAAAACAGCAGGTTTTTCTTTACATTTTCACTGTTGTTCTCAGGGATATCTGTTGAACTTTGCTTAGCACTCTGTGTAAAATGCATGCTCTGGAGATTTCAGGTTTAATGGCAGGGGGAAGGAGGGCAAAAGAGAAAATGTGAAAGAGACATTGTAATTTGAAAGCACGAGAAAACAATTTAAGCACATGTGGGAGTAGTGGGGCATGTGCCCATCACTGAAAAGGGAGTGAGCTCCTTGGAGGTGGGTATTGACTTTTTGATACCATACATCACTAGGAACATAGCAGTTGTTCAACAGGCATCCACTGAATCAAAGTAAACATGTTGTTTAAGATCTTCAGTAGTGAAGCCAATAATGGTGGGAAGCAAGATGTCCCTTCTCCAGGCATTTTTCAAACCACACTATGGAGGCAGCCACCAATTACCTGTACTTACAAAGCCAGATTTGATCCAAGTTTTTCCCAATCTTCTTTGACTTTTCTCTGCACCCAGGCAATGTCCAGCAATTATTTTAAGCAAGATTCATATACCTAAGTCCTCTTTTATTCTTCCTTCAAAGGACTCCAAAAGCTAAGAAAGCAAGAAGTCAGGAAAGGAAAAATAAACAGCCAACGAAGGAAGGAAGGAAGGGAGGAAAGAAGAAAGAGGAGAGGAAAGAAGGAAAAGGAGAAGTACTAGTAGTAGTAGTAGTCAGGAAAGTTGAGCACTTTGAACTCCATCATGGTCTCAGGCCCTCATGTTATGCTCTCCCAGCCTTTGTAGGACATGGCCCAGCTTCCCCTACCCCCACCCACACCATGCTTTTTACCCTATCCCAAGAAACTCTAGCAAGTCTTGGAACAAAGACTGGCAGCAAGTCTTTGTCTGGACTAGGAATAGAATGCAATTAGCCAGGGAAGGATTTGAAATTTGTTTTTAAATGCTATGAATATTTTATCTCCTGACCCTCACCTCCATTCATTCCGTGTCCAGCCACCCCCTGGTCCCCTTCACAGAGGGTCTTTGCAAAGTAAAACATGACCTTTAGATTGAGACATTCTGTGTTGCAATACATTGGAATAGGTTTCAACACGGTAACTCGAGATCTATTTACTAAACTGTTTGGCACATTCAGCATGTCCTGGGGGAATTGTTGGCGGGACCCGCAGTGCATTTTTCACTCTTCCCTGATGCATTACCAGACATAAGGTCATCCCAGTCTAGCAGAGATGGGTGCTGCACAGGGCTCATTACCTCGCAGCAAGCCAGCCAGATGAGGCTGTGGGATGTTTTCTCTTCATCATTCAAGCTTGAAAGGAAACTGTCAGCCTCCACTTGCTCTTAAAACAATGAAAATTTAGGTGACAGCACTCTCATTAGCTCAATGGAAATGAAGGTTTCTAGGCAAAGACTTCTCTCCTTTGTGGCATATTAGCCAACTCTACCCCAAGAATCATTCTAGAAGCCAGGGCACAAGGATGGCTTTCAGCTTCTGGGGCTAGGGTGGTGACAATAAAATAACACACATCTCTTCGGTAAGACCAGAAATCTTCAGGATACACAGCATCTGAGCTGAGAAAAATGAGTAGATTTTAGACAGATCCACTTTTTCCATGGCTCACCTTTGCTGGGAAATAAGAATATATCTAGGACTATCCTCTTTTGACTTACATGCATTCGCATTATCAGAAAACAAGCAGGAATATTATTATTTTGGCAAATGCTCTCCCTAGGAGAAACTCAAGCAAAAGTGCCAAGTGTAGATCCTATTCCCTAGACTTATCATTGCAGAATTTCTAATCTAAGAGGGTTTGGTTAATATTTGATGAACCACTTGAATAATGCACAGAATTATGGGAACCCTAATAATTGCTTACATTTGTATAGTACCATATTCTAGGACATTCATATGCATTATTTTCTCATTTGATCTTTGTAAAAACCACGTTTAATGGTGTTAGTAGGTATTCAGTCTTTGTTTATATAAAATCTTAGGAATATTAGAACTGAAAGTGACCTTAGCTATAATTTTGATCAATAGATGCCAACTCCAGATGCATATTGAATCATCAGAGGAATTGTTTTCAACACCTATGTGTGTGCACCACCCTCCCAACTCCCCACTTCCTGCTTTACCCCTCCAACACACGTGTACAGAGTCTGAATCACTAAGTGGGGAGGAGAACCTGCTCATAAATACTTCTTAGAACATACTCCAAAGCACACCCCCGTTTATACCGTTTATACCACTGCTCTAGACCAGTTCCTCATTTGTCCAGTGGGGAAGTTGAGGAGTAAAGCAGACATGATTGACCCAGAGGCACACACAGTGGCAGAGTCTGTGTTCCAACCCCAGCCTCCTGACACTTAGTTGGGTGGCTTTTCTTTCACACTTTCCTACCATCCTTCCAAATCAATGGAGAGAATTCCAGGATGATGCTCTTTATTTTAAACTGTTTCGTGCTTCTTGCCACCAGAAGGAAAAAATAATAAGAAAAGCCCTGTCCAAAATATACCTGATGTGAGTAAAGCTCCAGGAACCACAATTTTCTGTTAGAAGCATTTCTACCTGAATGCATCTTCCTCACAGATTTGACTCTGCAGTCCCAAGATGTGGCTCTGATTCTCATGACTAATGATGACCCTCTTTCTCTTGGTGGAACTTCATTTTCAGGTTCTCTGCACCCTACCCAAACCACAGGACATTCCATTGAATTTGGGGCTTATATCATCAATAACCTAAAATATATGGGAAAGCACTGATGAAGTAGAGAAAGGACTCTGGGCAGCAAATGAGCTATGTTGGAGAGAAGAGCAAAAGTGTTTCTCCCCAGCTCCTCTGCCTCTCTGTCAGACCCTTCTCTAGTAATCTCATCTGATCTCCTTGCACTCCTGGACAGGAGGGGCTTATTGGATTGCTCAGAACCATGGCCCTTCTTTGGTCCCATTTACTAGTGGGCTGGATTACTGTGTAAAAGGGTAGATAGAGCTCTACTTCTAGTGCTTCCTGAGCTCAAGTGCTAAGCAATGCAGGCAGACCTTTCTTCTGGGCTAACCTCTTTCATGCTGCAGGTTGAATAAGCAGACCCAAGACAGGCTCTCTGCAGATTTCCTAACCTCAGTTCCTGTCCAGGGGAAACCTCATTAGGAAATTCCTGATGGGAGTAAGCAATGGAGGGTTACCCAGTTCTACTCTTAATAACAGATGCTCTGTCCAAAATGTCCCTGATTCGAGTAAGGTGCTATGCAGCACAGTTTTCTATTATGAGTGATTCCACCTACTTGATAGCAGCCATAACGTACCTCTTTACCCCAAAGAATGAATGTGCATATGAGTCTCTCTTTCTAGTAATAAGGGTCTCCAAACCAATAGCCCCAAAACTTTGTTTTCTTATTGTGATAAAATATGTATTACATTAAATTTACCACTTTAACAGTTTTTAGGTGTACAATTCTGTAACATTAAGTACATTCACAGTGTTATGCAACCATCACTACTATCCACTTCCAGAACTTTTCCATCAACCCAAATGGAAACTCTGTACTCATTAAACAATAAACTTTCATTTACTCTTTCTCCCCGCCTTCACTCCCTGGTAGTCTTTATTCTACTTTCTGTCTCTATGAATTTTCCTCTTATAGTACCTTGTATAAGTAAAATTATACAGTATTTGTCCTTTGTGCCTGGCTTATTTCACTTTGCGTAACATTTTCAAGGTTCATCTATATTAAGCAGTATCAGAATTTCATTCCTTTTTAAGGCTGAATAATATGATGTTGTATGTATAGGCCACATGTGTTTTTTTATTCAGCAGTGGGTGAACTAACCCAGGCACTTCCATCCTATCATTGGTTGGGTGTGATGCATATTTACTGACTAAGCTATGGTGTAAGGTTGAGGGAAAGAACTGATGAGGTTTTGTGAGATCTTAGGGAACCTCTGAGTAGGCTTTATAAACTCTAAAAATATTACAGAGTCTCCATTTTTTCTGAACTAAAAATGAGGACATGATTTGATAAATACCATGTTTGTGCAGGGATAACTAAAGAGAATGTTGAAAATAGACTGTCCAGAAGATTAAACAGGTGTGGTCACTATAGCTCCCTTAGCAACTGGAAAAACAAAGGGGGGAAAATGTTCCATAAGGATTTCCCTCTTCTGAAGCAGAGGTTCTGGAATTCTCTGCTCCCTGCCTTCCTGATTTTGGCCTCTTCCGTGAAACTGAATGCCGCCTTTTCCCGAAGGTGCTGTGTCTGCAGAGCAAGAAGGGAGTATAGCGTGGAAACACTAAGAAGAATGTCTTAGAAACACCTGTGTCCCAGGAAGATGTCAGTGTTATCTCTCAACCTTTCTTAGGCCCTCCATCCTCTTATCACTAAATATCATAGCACCTGGGCAGAAAAGATGGGCAATATCACTAAATACCACAGCACCTGGGCAGAAAAGATGGGCAAAGTCTTGAAAAGCAGTATAGGCCTGAAATCAGCCTTGTCAGTACCTAAATGGCTTGAGTTGGACTGAAGTTATGCTCTTGATGTAGCTACTTGCTCAAATAAACCAACTCAATATTGATATTCATGGTCTCAGTAACTTCCTTGGGGACTATGTCAACTTCTTGGAGGGGTGTTTGGACATGATGAAGTTGGTAGCATAACAAAGGCATATGTGAGATTGAGAAAAGAATAAATCCCTAGAAAATCTCCTTCCTCTTGCTTTACCTTAATTGGTGGATTTCATGTTATGTAAGAAGCACATGCTTGACATTCAAGCTGGGAAGCTACTGAGGGTGATGATGGAGCGTTGGGGGAGGGGCCAGTGGGTTTTATGAAAAGCAAAGGGATTATGGAAAGCACATTGCAAGTCCTGTTATTTTTCTTGTACTATGTTCCAAACCCAAACAAACTCGAAAAAAGTATGTGTGCAAAAGCAAACCTTAAACCATTTCGTGAATCCCACCCTAGATTTCACATTTCTCTAGTGAGGCTCACATTCCTTTATTCAGATTCCAAAAGTAGAGATAATTTGTTCCAAATGTTTCCAAAGCCGACCAGCAGAAGGGCCTAACGATTTTTCCAGAGCTGGAGAAAACTGTGAAATCTTCTGTACTCCAATGGAGCATTCAAAGTGGAAAAAAAAAGAGAGAGAGAGAGGCAGAGAGACGGAGAGACAGAGACAGAGACAGCAAGGGGAAAGGGAAAAGGAATGTTTTGAAGATCTGTTTATTTTGTTACAGTTATGGCACTTTGACAAGGTCTGAGGAGACATATTGATTGCCAACATCTTATTTCCTTTGGCAAGGTAGCATTTCTTCTGTATTATGGAGCAGATTATGATGGAGAAATCGGCCACACAATTATGTATTTCTTGTAAGATAATGAGCTAGTTCATTTCAAAGAGGTTGAACTTGGGGATTCCGTGTGTGTGTATGCGTATATTCTGGTGACACCCAAGTGACCCCCTTCTTCTCCCTAACAGATCTTCAGATAACCATCATTTTGTACATGACAACTCCCTGTACTAATAGAAAAAACTATGGCCCAACATAGCTTCCATTTAGAAACGTGTTTGGGCACTGGGGGCCAAAGCTGATGATTGACAGCTGGAGTCATTTCTAAGAAGGGACAGGTTTCATTGGGATTGGAAAGAAAGGCATTTTCACTTTGCTAAACTGTCACTAGACTATATTGTCATCTAGTAGTTTAATATGTGTATGCCTCATCTCCACTGTGACATTCTGAGTTCCTACAAGTCTAGAAGTGTGTCTTCCTCCTCTCTGAAACTCCCACAATGCCCAGCACGGTTTTCAACTAGTAATAAATGTCAATTTGGGAAAAAAGTTGATAGAATGGGACATATGACACACTTTACCTCATTAAATTTGTATGGAGCCAAAGCAAACTTAAGTCAACTAGGAAGATAGCCAGTTCAGATTTCAAGCTGTTATGGTTTGCAGTATAAGAAGTAATAATTATAACTTATTTTTAATATTATTATTATCATTGTCACTGTTTATTGAAGTTATACCATGTGCTACGCACAGTGACAAGTGCTTCACATATATAATCTCCTTTAATCTTCACAAGTCTGCAAAATGAAATGACTGTCGTATCCTACAAATGAAGAAACTGAGGCTCAAAGAAATAAATATATTTGGATTCCAGGGACTGAAGTTGGGTCAGAACCAGGTTGGTTGATGAGTCTTTGAGTAAATGCTGAGACCTTCAAAGTAAACAGGGCTGATGTCGTTGTCAGCTCATTCAGTGGGGTCAAGCAAGGGACTAGGGAGCCCAAAGCCATGATTGTGACTCTTTGTGTTTGTGCTGCATCAAGACAAACTCTTTTTTGGCTTCCAACCACACCCCTAAGCCAAGCCAGCTGGATATGAAATTGTGCAATTGGTCACAGACAAAAGAGTATGGGTGGCTTGGGGAAAATCCATCACTAGGCTTGAAGCTGCATTTCAGAGCACATGGTCTTCTAATGGGAGGCTGGGAAAACATTTCTGTGCATGAGTGATGATAGTGCATGGTCGCCAGGGTCTGAGAAGGGATGGAGATGGAATGTTAGCCATGGCCCCTGTCTTTGAGTGAGGGAGATTTATAGGGGAAGGCAAGATGTCCAACCACTCCAAGTAGGACATGGAAACATGGATATAAGCTTAATGAATGAGCACAGATACACTCTTTTCAAGCTCAGTATGCACATATGAAGTCATGGATGTGATGTGACCAGGCAAATCTTTTCCTTGCCACCCAGAGTTATCATTTGCCACTCACTGTCAGAACCCAAGACCCTTCCTCCCCAAACGATTCCCAATTATAGGAAACCTTGTGTTGGAGAAAAGGAGCATTGGTTTTGAAATTAGAAGACCTTGGCTCGAGTCTTTCACTATCGTTCACTAGCTAGAGAAGGTGAATCTTCATTTCTTGAGCTAGATGTTTGGGGGTAATGTCTGCCTTCATGAACTTATGTGATTGTTGAGAAGATGAAATTACACAGAGCACACATCCACAAATATTCAAGTACTTCATGCATTTTCAAAAAGTATATGAACGATAGGTATTGTGATATATCATAAAACCCAAGGGATGTAAGAAATGCATAACTAGCTAAAATTATTGCTGGATATTATGTGTCCAAGATTCTGTTAGACATTTAGATGGAATAACTAAAGGCATATATTACATAGCTCTTACCATTAGGCAGCTTATACTATTTTAGAGATGGTAAAACTAGCAAGTTTTATTGGTTTATTGAACAAGCTGGTGTGAGTAAGGTGTAAGAAAGAAACAAATTAATTTCTACCTGCCACTGGCTTTCTCTGTGTTTGGTGATACCGCATAGCCCCTAATTTTCCAAGTCATTTTTAGATATCAACAGACAGTCTCATTTTGAGGTATTGGATTGTTGGGTCAACAGTGGCAAAAAGCTCCACATCACCTGAGCTCGGGAAGGTGGGGGGTGGGGGAGTGTTATATCCTTTCCTTATTTTGACTTTCTTCTTGATAGAATTTGTTTTTCTACACTCCAGACCCCAACAGGAAAAAAAATTTGAGGAAAAGAGCACAGCTTTTAGTAGCAAGTTTTCTCCTTCTACCATATTGGGCTCATGTTGTGTTAGGTGAACAAATACTAGCTCTTTCTCTCATGGAGCACTTTTGTGGGTTCTTTGTCAGTCTTCTCCTTCCTGAGGTGCAACCCTGAATGGTTTCTAAGTACTCTGATGTCTCCTCTGTCTGAACAACTTGGAATCTCCCTTGTACTTTAAGCTGCTGGTGGCAAAGCTCACGTTGAGTCTTTCTGCTGTGGCTCCATCATCCTGGAAGGCAGTTCTTGAGCAGGATCCTTTCAAAAGGGCTTATGCCTAGCCTCTCTTGCAGAATCCACTGGCCCTTCTTCTAGCCCACAGGAAATACTTGGAAGCCAACACAGTCCTCACTCCTTCCTCATCCACCACAGGCTGCTGCAGTCTTTGGACATCTTCACATGGGAATCAGGCACCAGGCTCTGAATCCTTCAAAATCCAGGGATGCGGTAGGTCAGGCTCCCCAACAGTTTCCTGGAAGCCCCTTGACCTAATTGAGTTTGAAGAGGTGAGCGGAAAGAGCCATACTTCCTGGAAACTCTCTCTGCAGAGATCCATTCTCCCCAGCTGTCTTCCTCTAAGTCCCCATCTTATATGGTAAAGGAAGGAAGTATGATGAGCTTTGAGCAGCAGAAACAACGTTTGGCCACTGAATTAGTTTCCTAGAGCTGAAGTAGCAAATTACCACAAACCGCATGGCTTAAAACAACAAAAAGCTATTCTCTCACGGTTCTGGAGGATAGAAGTCTGAAACCAAGGTATCAGAAGACTTAGCTCCTTCTGGACACTCTGAGGGAGAATCTCTTCCATGTCTCTCCTAGCTTCTGATGGCTGCCAGCAACGCTTGACATTCCTTGGCTTGCAGATGCATCACTCTAATTTCTGCTTTGTCTTTGCATGGCTTTCTTCCCTCTGTGTGTATTTCTGTGTGTCATCT
The DNA here is from genome assembly GCF_002007445.2 of Ailuropoda melanoleuca. Taxonomy (NCBI): domain Eukaryota; kingdom Metazoa; phylum Chordata; class Mammalia; order Carnivora; family Ursidae; genus Ailuropoda; species Ailuropoda melanoleuca. The sequence goes on from NC_048231.1 coordinate 78,743,985, forward strand.
CTTGTAAGGATACGTGTCAATAGATTTAGAGTACACCTTAATCCAGCATGCTCTCTTCTTAACTTGATTACATCTGCAAAGAATTTGTTTCTAAATAGGATCAGATCCATAGGTACCTGGGATTAGGACTTCAACATATCTTTTTGGAGGACACAATCTGACTCACGATAGCCACCTTACTAGCAACTATTGAATAGAGGTTCTAGCATCTCTCATTAGAATATATGGACACCTTAAACAGATTAACAATAACCCACAACCCTCGGACTAACAACCACGGAATGGAAGAATATATTTGCAAAGGACACTACAGATAAAGGACTGGCATCCAAGATCTACAAAGAACTTCTCAAACTCAATACACGAGAAACAAATAAACAAATCAAAAAATGGGCAGAAGATATGAACAGACACTTTTCCAATGGAGACATACAAATGGCTAACAGACACATGAAAAAATGTTCAAAATCTTTAGCCATCAGGGAAATTCAAATCAAAACCACACTGAGATACCACCTTACGCCAGTTAGAATGGCAAAAATAGACAAGGCAAGAAACAACAATTGTTGGAGAGGATGTGGAGAAAGGGGATCCCTCCTACATTGTTGGTGGGAATGCAAGTTGGTACAGCCACTCTGGAAAACAGTGTGGAGGTCCCTTAAAAAGTTAAAAATTGAGCTACCCTATGACCCAGCCATCTCACTACTGGGTGTTTGCCCTAAATATACAGACGTAGTAAAGAGAAGGGCCATATGCACCCCAATGTTCATAGCTGCATTGTCCACAATAGCCAAATCATGGAAGGAGCCGAGATGCCCTTCAACAGATGACTGGATTAAGAAGCTGTGGTCCATATATACAATGGAATATTACTCAGCTATCAGAAAGAACGAATTCTCAACATTTGCTGCAACATGGACGGCACTGGAGGAGATAATGCTAAGTGAAATAAGTCAAGCAGAAAGACAATTATCATATGATTTCTCTCATCTATGGAACATAAGAACTAGGATGATCGGTAGGGGAAGAAGGGGATAAAGAAAGGGGGTGTAATCAGAAGGGGGAATGAAACATGAGAGAGTATGGACTATGAGAAACAAACTGAAGACTTCAGAGGGGAGGGGGGTGGGGGAATGGGATAGACTGGTGATGGGTAGTAAGGAGGGCACGTATTGCATGGTGCACTGGGTGTTATACGCAACTAATGAAGCATCGAACTTTACATTGGAATCCGGGGATGTACTGTATGGTGACTAACATAATATAATAAAAAATCATAAAAAAAAAAAAGAATATATGGACACCTAACTCTCTGTGTTCTCAGACTTGGGGCCCTCATGAAATAAGACCCAAAGTGAGGTTTCTTGTAATATCTTCTTAAAAACATATAAAATCATTTTAAAATGACATAAAAATTCTAACAGGCAGAAGAAAGTTGTCCTTCCCTTGGTTGGCCAGTTTCTAAGGGCAACTCTCTCCTTTGTCTTACTTTTTACCTAGTTTTTAAAAAATTACTTTATCTTTCAAGTATACACAAAAGTAAAATAGTATATATACCCCATGTGCCATCACTCACCTTGAATAATTATCAGCATTGTTGAATTCTTGTTTCCTCTATTTCCCCCCACCAAAAACACAAAAAAAACCCCAAAATCTTTGTTTTTCTAAAATATTTTAAAGCACATACTAGACATCATATCCTTTATCTATGACTATGATTTGAACTCTTCTAATCTTTGGGGTTCAGCCTGTATTTGGACCTTCCTCTCTACGATGGTCGGTGGGGTTAGCAGTGACACACATCATCTGTGCCTGTGTGTGGTAGCTGGGTGGTCTGAAGTACATAGCTATCTATAGAAGGTAAATCCTTCCCCCTTGGAAATCTACTCCACTCTCTTCCCTCTTCTGAAATGTCTCCTCTGAAGTTAAGGGCAGCCATAACATTGTAATCAACCAGTGTGGTAGAGTCACTTTGTTTTGATCCTGCTAGGCTTCCCCTTGACAGTCAATTCTATGTTTCAAAGGTATAGTAAGTGTCCACTAATGATCAAGGACCTGGATGGATACTGTAGAAACTTCTCTCAAGAGGCTTCTAAGGTAGTGGGAGGGAGGAAATAAAACAAATACGTAACCATAACTCAAGGAGAATAAAAAACCCAAAGAGTTATAAAAAATAGCAAGGTTGAGTCAGTGCCTTCACTCAGAAGGACAACTACTTCCAGAGAAGTTTCTGGAATTATGGCTGCTACCCTAAGTCCACAGTTTAAACTGGAATAAAAGTACTGGCAGCAATTTGATGCAATTTTGCATTAGGAGAGCAGCCTAAAGGGTCAGGAGTGGGGAGGTGTACAGGGTGAATTTCTCAGCCATGTTTCTCAAGACTCAGGCCACCTTAGGGAGCAAATGCAGCCATTCAAATCCTGACTATTAGACTTTCCATTTCAAAGTTCTTTCCTCAAGAATTCATAAAAATGCAGCTGGGGTGAAGCCTCCTGAGCTACACAGGGTCTGGCAATTTATCATTCTGCAAGGCTTTTCTCCAGCTCAATTCGGCCTTTTTCTCTTTGTTAATAATAGAGTGTTTAGGGTGGTTTGTGGTTTCAGGTTATCTCCTTCCCTGTCCAAATTATACTCCCAAATGCATCAATATCTTCTGGGGAATCATATCCATTGACAGAAGAAATTATTTGCCTTCTCAGAGGATCAAGCGGAGTGGTCTGGAACTGAGAGATGAAAATATTTAGATAGAGAGGCAAAAAAATAATATAAGGCTTATTTGTAGTAGTGGCTACATCATGCAATAGACTCAGTGACTGACCATCTCTAAGAGTGAATGTATAGTCTCTGCAGTAGGAAAGAAGTAGTTGGGAATGAGGCATAATGCAAGGAGGGGCTATGTGAAAGGCATTTTTAGGGCATTTCCTTAGAATTCAATGCATGGTTTAATGTCGTTTATTTTGTATTGGCAGTGTAATTTATATTCTAGAATATACACAGAAAATAACAGAGGACCTGTCCCCACACTGGTCCTGAGAAAAATCGCGGAGTCAGTAAATTGCAATCACTTAAGCCATGAATCTTTATTGAAGGCTTACAGGAGCACCACACTGTGCTACAGACAGTGGCAAGTACGAAGGGGTAAAAACTCATAGCCCATCAGTCCTTAAAGTGCCTTGTTAAAAAAGAAAACAAATGTAATGCTTGGCTGGTTGTGTTTATTCTGAGCAACAGGATCTTGACTCCATTCATTAATTTAATATGTGTTTATTGAGTGCCAGGGACTGAGCTACATACTAGCCCACCCAGCACTGACATTTATTCATAATAATATTTGAAATGGTTCTTTAATTTGATGAAAGTGTCTGTTGAGATTGACTGAGCCTGATTTTAAATTGAGAGCTATATATAGTTTATTACACCTTGTCATATATGGTACACTATGAAGATACATAACAGGTTCTGACATTAGTTGCAGTTTCTTCTTACAAGAACTAGTAATTTAAGGTAAAGGAAATATTTCTGGTTTATTCCACATTCTATTCCCTTGCTTCTGTCCCTTGAGGCCTGGCCACTGCTGAATTTGCTTCAGGATTTATATGTAATCAGTGATATAATAGAAGAGCTAATGTAAAAATGGAATCCCAGTCATTGCCTTTTATTGTAAATGTAAGTCTGCATATTAGGAATCCAAATAGCAATTGGATTTTGTTTTGCCTGTTGGATGAGAATATTCTGTTAATCCTTTATTAATGATGTTTAAACACTAGCCAGTAGAATTAGGGCACATAGGTGGTATTTGGGGAATGGTGTGTAGTAGCCACATATTCTATGGCCTTGAGGACTACCCCATATATTAGTGGTTTGTTTTTGTTTTTGATTTTTAACTTCTTACCACTTTTTTACTACAGGGGCAGTTACCAAATTCCCATTACACCTACTGAAGCATGAGAAGTAAAGGCATTAAGCATTTTGGTTAAAATACCACATAAATGTACTTACCTCTGTGGGTCTCTTTTGGTCTGTAAACTCCTAGAGCTTTGGAAATCATCTTTTTGATTTCTGTTTTAGATGATCTTTCATACTTAGAACCACTTTGCCTTCATCTCTCTTCTTTTATCTATAAAATGGTAACATAAAATTTACACTTCTACCTCTGGGGCTCTAGGTAAGGAGTAAATGAGTTAATCCCCAGGAAGTGCTGCACGCATGCCTGTGGCAGAGGCAGCCTCAGTAAATGGCGAGCTCCACGCACCACAGAGCGGGTGCTTCTCTGCCCTGCTGCTCGCTGAGGACGGGTCTGCTCTGAGAGCCGTGTTGCACCTGCCTCCCTCTGCCTCTCTCTTCCTGCATAGTACTCGCCTCCTGCCTTCATTCCTGAGCGCTCCCACAAGAATTCGAGTGAATAAGTGAATAGCTTTTATTTATTACTTATTCACCTATTTACTTATTTATTTAAATACCTTTTCTGAGGTATGATTGACATAAAATAAATGACACTTATTTAAAGTACACAATTTGATAAGTTTTGACAAATACTTAACACTCTTGAAATCACCACTGCAATCAAGACCGGGAATATACCCATTATGCCCAAAAGTTACCTTATTTCTCTTTGTAATCCCCCCTCCCACTCCAGGCAACCACTGATTTTCTTTTGGTCCCTATGGATTACTTTGCATTCAACAGAGTTTTATGTAATGGAGTCATGCCATATGGACTCTTTTTTAGGGGGGATTGTTTTTGTCTAGCTTTTTTGGCACTCAGCATAATTATTTTGAGATTTGTCCATGTTGTTGTGTATATAAATTAGATGTCCTTTTGAGGACATCCCATTGAAAGTAGATTCATTGATTGCAGTAGAGGAAGGAGGCCTAAAAGCTATGGTATTCAGACATAAGAATCTAAGCATTTTGCGTTCTGGATGTGACCACCAGTATTGCACATCTCCTATGATTCACTGAAGCCAGTAGAATTGGTGTCAATGCAGACAACCCTGAGCAGTCAAGAAAGGATCAAGGCATCATTAGAATACTCTATTTAAGAAGACAAGGAAATGCAGAAAATACTTTGCAGAAGTTTCTTCCAGAATAGCTGGAATTATTCTGAATTTTAAAGTCAAAAGAAGTCATCCTAAGCTACCTGGAACACTGGCCTCACCAAAATTCTCTGAGGGCTCTGAGCAGCCAAGGATTTACTGCATTTCACTTGTAGGGTTTCCTCCTCTAGCCAGAAGAGGAGGGGCCTCTCCCTGACTCATTGAATAAATGGCTTCTTTCAGAGGAAGGTGCTAAACTCTCCTGGCTCCCTGGCCAGAACACAGGTAGATGAAGCCCTGGGCTTCCACAGCATCTTTGCAAGCTTAATGGGGCGATAACGAGGAGAAAATGGCTTAATCTGTGTTTTGGCCTCCTTCTTGCCAAGCTGGTTGGAATGAGAGAGGCTGTAACTTTGGAAAATCTAGCCATAAAATAGGTTTTTTAACATGGCTGTTTTTGGCAGGGACAGAGAGACCCTAAAGGAGTAAGTGCCTGCCAGTTTCGGCTTTGAAAATGGACCAATTAATTAGAAAAGTGAGGGTGGTGAAGGAGGTACAACATACACCACCTGGACAGCCTGCTTTTGTGTTGCCTTATTGGTAAGGAAAACAGATTCAAAAGAAGCGAATCCAAAAGAAAACAAAAAGGTATTTGAACTGTGAAAATGTCCTCTGGGCAGTAGCCTAACCGGATATAAAGGTGAGCAAGAAACCCTTGAAAAATGGAGCTTTCCAGAGGAAGCAGCAGGGGATCCTTATTAACATCAGCCTGCCATAGTTAATAATTCTGCATTGGGCAGGAGGTTGGACCAGATGATCTCTAAGGGCCCTTTCTCACTCTGAGATTCTAAGATGCTGATATTTATAGTGTAATATTTGGAACCTATAAATCGACTGCTCTCTGAAGGTGTGCCTTATAATGTCTCTTTTATTTCATCAGTTTTCCCCCCGGATCTTGCCTCCTTCCCTCTGTTACCTCCTTGCCAATAGAGCAGGAAGAGTGCATTCATAGATCCCTGAGTAACATCTGGAGGATATGCATTGGCCTCCTGCCCTGGACAGATGTTCTGGGATCGTTCCTTTGGCCCCATATTTCACATGGAAATGTAACAATAACTGCCTGTGATAGCTCCCAGTTTCCTCCACCACCAAATCTAAACCCACAGCCCAGAATTCAGCATCCTTCAACTGGCCTCCACCTTATCTCCAGTCCAAATACATGGAGGCTCAAGGCTTGTTGGCTCAGGTCCTTAAGTAGGTTGACTGGCCAGCAAGTATTTACTGAGCGTATGATATGTGCTTAGTTTTGGGTCAGGTATTAAAGGTGTCCAAGGGAAGGAGGACACATCTCCACACCCAGGATGTTTATAGTACAGTTTTAAAAAGTGTATATACAAAAATAATTACAGAAAGAAATAATAATGATAGAAAAAAAAACCCACGTCTTAGATTGTGTGTCTAGCTCTAAGTGTTATGAGAGTTCAGAATAGGAATCCAAAGGACAGGAATTGTCAGAAGGTCCTTTGACTATGAGGGGCACTTGAACTGGGCTTTGAAAATAGGAATGAATTGGAATGGGGAATGGGAAAATGGGGCAATCTATTAGGGAAAAACAACATGCAGTAGGGCATAGGAACTCTTTGCAGACTGACCCGTGCCAAGTATTCAGTGATTTTTGGTAGGTACTGGTAGCCTCCAAAGTTAAAAGTAGGAGGCCCCATAGATCTCTTTTCCTACTAACTTGCTTCCGTGTTATAATTTACCAGATAGTCAGGCTTCCATGGAGTACTCAATTCTGCCATATACAAACAAGTTTATTTGCAGGCAGGTATGAAAATAGTCACAGAACCTGTGCTGTAAACAACACGGTTCATGTCCCTCTGTCCTTGCGTGAAACCACATACTGAAACAGATGGAGCAATGTTCTGGTGGCAGGATTTCAGTAATCTTCTAGTCTGATAAACAAAGACACAGGACCCATTTGGATTCCTAAGCCCAGGGACACCACTCCAAAATGAGAAGAAAATTGTTCTCACTAGCTGCTGCTGCTCCTTTTTTTTTTTTTTCTTCTTCTCACTAGCTTCTTATACTTTGTTTGTGCAAGGGCAGTTCTGCCTGTAAAACTGCAAAAAATCCCACATTTCTAGCTGTCAATGAAAAAAAAATGGTTTCTAACATCCATTATTCTAATTAACAAAGCCACTGGTCATAACCAGAAATAAAGAAAGCTGAAGGCATCCAGTAAGTGCCTCTAGAGTTATGGTTTCTGATTAGAGTCTTTTGAATGCTAACTAGCAACCTCTGGAGTGTGTATTCCTGATTAAGGAGCTACAAATGTTAATCGTTTCTAGAGTATAGATTAAAGTTAACACCTACACACCCATTATGCTGTTTATCCTAATGCATTTTGAAGTAAATTACAGATAATATAAGTAGAAGATGAAAAAGAATGTGGCATGGATTGTGGACAGTGGAAGGACCATCAGCTGACCAGTAGATGTTGAGAAAAAAGGAGAGAACGGGTTGCGTGGACAGGTTTTTGGCAGATTGGTGATGTGCTGGATTACAGGCTGAGCAGGTCTGGTGATATAATCTAGGGGTAGCATGATAATATAATTTATCAAGAGTAAAAAAAAGAAAAAACTTATTGGAGAGTTGAAGTGGACACTATTAATAATAATGCCAGAACAGTAGATATAACTGGCTCTGTCCTAGGCAGACCAAGACACATGATCAACTTAGCTATGCTCAGTGAGTTAAAGCACAGAGAAGACATGATTAAAGCTGCATTCTATGAAGCCCGGTCCATCAGACACTTCTGCTCTTTCTCCCCTGGGCACAGCAAAGGTTCCTTTGGGTGACTTGGTAGGTCACGGGGGCTATCTGGAAAGAAAAATCTGTACTTTACTTTGGTTAGTTATCTCAGCCTTGTTGATCTGCAGCCAGTGTGGTGCCTGACATTCTCAGAGCAGCATTTCTGGAACATGTTCTGCATCCCCAAACTTCAGCTGATCCAGAAGCAATTACATAGTAGTAAGGAAACCACTTCCCTCTCTGTTTTGCTTATGTGACTTTGGGCAATCACTTCTCTGAGCCACCAATTTAGATTAGCAGGTATTTTTTGAGAAACTACTGTGTGCTGGTGGCAAGCTTTTCCATATGCTATCTCATTCTTCCTAGGAGCCCTGGGAAGTATGTGGGAGACAACATGACCTGCCCATCCACAAGTGAAAGTGGGTCTAAGTATCCACCCTACTTTCATTCCAGAGTGTGTGAAGATAAAATGAAGCAAGAAGATCCTTAAAAAATTAGAGAATTGGTTATCCTGGTTGTGAGGGTAAAATATCTTGAATAGAAGCACTAAGGTTCAAGTTAGAATCCTTGGGACCCATTGTGGAAGAGCTGATGGAAAAGTTCCACCAATGTAGATAATTCAAGGCGCATTTGTGAGCTCTGGGTCCTAAAGCTGCTAGGTGGTAAAAATTAGAATACAGGGGCGCCTGGGTGGCACAGTGGTTAGGCGTCTGCCTTCGGCTCAGGGCGTGATCCTAGCGTTATGGGATCAAGCCCCACGTCAGGCTCCTCCTCTATGAGCCTGCTTCTTCCTCTCCCACTCCCCCTGCTTGTGTTCCCTCTCTCGCTGGCTGTCTCTATCTCTATCAAATAAATAAAATCTTTTTTAAAAAATTAGAATACAGCCTTCTTGGTCTCTTGGAAGGTAGAGATTCTGAATTAGAAATGCCCTTCCTGTGCAATAATTGGTAGACTGATAAAAATACAATCCATAACCACTTATGTTTGAAAGGGGATTCTGTGGTGTGGGGAAAGCACTCATATGGAAGTCAGATACCAAAAGTTCTAGTTTTTGAGTTAGTCCTTAGTGCATGCCACTTTGGAGAAATAATAACATGGTTCTGGGTGATACCAACTCTCCCAACCTATAACCCCAAGGAGTGGTCCATGCTGTAGACCTGTGTAGTCAATGAATAATTACATCTCAGGTGAAACAGTCCCATGACAACCTTTGATAATGATACTGGAGAAGTGTTCTGAATAATCCCCCTCATCATCTATCCCAGAAGTCCCCCTCAGACAGAGGACCCAAGGATGGGTGTAGAGGGGTTTAGGCTATTTCTTTAAACAAACAGATAACTTACCAAAACTGCTATTTTCTTTTCCAGTATCCAGCCTCAGTCATCCCTCACATGTATTTATTTACCGAACATCTACTCATTGAGCACCTGCCACTTCTCAGGCACTGTTAGGTGCTGTTGAGTCCAGTGGAAAGCAAAAAGCAACCAAACAACCTTCATAGAGTTTGTAATCTAGTGGAGTATAAAATACAGTTGATTCTCATCATTTATCGATTTCATATTCGTGAATTTGCCTTCTTGCAAATCAATACTTGCAATGCCTTTGAAGTCTTTCACAGACCTGCACAGAGCAGCAAAAAATTTGAGTCACCAGACATGCACTTTCCAAGCTGAGTTTGAATAAAGCACCATGCTGCCTTCTTATTAAGTCCTTTCATACTATAAAAGAGTATCTTTTCTGTGGTCTGTTTGGTGCCAAAATTTTTTTGTATTTTTGTGCTTTTTGTTGGTGAATTTACTGTTTTAAATGGCCCCAAGCATAGAGCTGAAGTGCTGTCTAGTGTCCCATGCCTTACAAGGAAAACAGATAAACTTCCTTTAAGATGGAGTTACAGTGCTGTGGCCAAGAGATCAATGTTAACTAATCACCAATATATATTAAATAAGGTGTCTTTAATTAAACACCTATAAAACAAGATCATATATTCATTGATTGACAAAAAATGTGACCAGAGGCTCATAGGAACCTAACCCTGTATTTCCCTTAGAAGCAATAGTTCAGTATTCATTAACTCAACTAACATAAATAATGGGAATTGACTGTGTTAACCAACTTTTTTTAAAAATTAAAAGAAGAGGGGGCGCCTAGGTGGTTCAGTTGGTTAAGCGTCTGCCTTCAGCTCAGGTCATGATCTCAGAGTCCTGGGATCGAGCTGTGCTGCAGGCTCCCTGCTCAGCCGGTAGTCTGCTTCTCCCTCCCCCTTTGTCCTCCCTCCCTGCACATGCTCAGTCGCACTCTCTCTGTCAAATAAATCTTTTTTAAAAAATTTAAAAAGAAGAATGCAGCCGTGAACAGTTGCAGGTGCAATGAGGTAAGGGTGAGCAGGTGAGACTTTGCTGGAAAAAGGAGGCATAACTGAGATCTGAAGGATAAGGAGGGAACCAGGGGAAGACTGTTATGGGGAATACACAGCAGGGAGACCCACCCTTCAAAGGAGAGATGGCAAGTCATGTAGCTAGGAAGGAGAGTGAGGAGAGAGAGTGTGGTTTAAAGTCGAGGTCAGAGGGGTGCCTGGGTGGCACAGCGGTTAAGCGTCTGCCTTCGGCTCAGGGTGTGATCCCGGCGTTATGGGATCGAGCCCCACATCAGTCTCCTCCGCTGTGAGCCTGCTTCTTCCTCTCCCATTCCCCCTGCTTGTGTTCCCTCTCTCGCTGGCTGTCTCTATCTCTTGTGGAATAAATAAATAAAATCTTTTAAAAAAAAAAAAGTCAAGGTCAGAGAAGTGAATAGGACAGGTCTGTGCTGGGCCCTGTAGAGTTTTAATTGGTGAACAAAGGGATATGATCAGATTTACATTTTGAAATAGCTCAGTAAAAATGTGGAGAACAGTTTTGAGAGCAGTCAGAGCAAATGCGAGGAGCCAGAGAGAAGGTTATTGCTAATGTCCTGTAGAAAAATGGTGCGTGTTTGTACCAGAGTGTTGACAATTAGGATGGAGAGAAGCAATTATTTGAGACATGCTTAGGAGACAAACTGGGCAGGATTTGGAAAGGCAATCAAGAATTGATCCTAATTCCAGAGACCTCCCCCAGTGTATTCCAGTGCTTAAACTTTGTCCTTAGGAGAAATACAGAACAACTTTTTTTTTTTTTTTAAGATTTTATTTATTTATTTGACAGAGACAGCCAGAGAGAGAGGGAACACAAGCAGGGGGAGTGGGAGAGGAAGAAGCAGGCTCCCAGCAGAGGAGCCATGTGGGGCTCGATCCCAGAACGCTGGGATCATGCCCTGAGCCAAAGGCAGACGCTTAACGACTGCGCCACCCAGGCACCCCGAACTACAGAACTTCTAAACCCACTTTTTGATATGGCATCAAAGCAGACACCTCTCAATCTACCAACCTTTCTATGCAGCCAAAGGCCATTGAAACATCCTTTAACAGCCTTTCTTTGAGATCTGAATGACAAACCACCATTGTCTCTGGTCTCCAAAGCCCTGAGGAGTTGCCAAGTCTGACGGTAATTAGCGTGAGAAAACTGGACAGAGAACCTACATCTGGGCAGAGTAGTGCCTCCAAACATAAGTAACTTTACCACTTCTCCTCAAAGTAGTCCTACCAGATTGTCCTTCAGTGCTGCTAAAACCTTTGTGATCCTGTTGCTTTTTTTAAAAAGATTTCTTTATTTATTTTAGAGAGAGAGAGTGAGTGGGGAGGGGCAAAGGGAGAGGAAGAGAATCTCAAGTGGACTCACACTGAATGCAAAGCCCGAAGCAGGGCTGGATCCCACGACCCTGAGATCATGACCTGAGCTGAAACCAAGAGACCTGAGCTGAAACCAAGAGTCAGAAGCTCAACCAACAGAGCCACCCAGGGACCCCTCTGTTGCTTTTTCGCATAAGCGAAGTCCTGATCCAACTCCAAGAGAAGCCCCCCGCCCCCACAAAACTGCCTTCATTTATAGAAATTTGTTTAATGACAGTCTCTTTCTCTGCTCTGAGAATCTACATCTAAAATGAGCCCCATAGCGGAGCTGGGTCTTTCTTATTTGGACTACATTCTGCCTGTCAGTATGTTGGTTCAGATGGTCAGGCGGAAATCAATAAGGCTAGGGGGCTGGAATGCAGCGATAATAGTCCCTTATTGATACGAACACTGCCATGGAGGTTCCTGTTTTTCTCGTGTCACCTTACTGTCCCTGTCTCTAGTGACCCCCCTCCCGCTGCTGTGATACACAGAACACTTGCAGCACATAGCAGGAGAACACAATTCAGCGTCTCCTCCAACCAATTAAAATGTTTTACTATCTTTCCTTTTTATCTCGCCTTTGTAATTGGATTCCCAGTTTCTCAATTTTCATGGCAGCAAAGGGAGGGGGAAAATGATAGCAAGTATCTGATAAAAATAAAATGCTATGATTTAATTTCTGTTGGAAGGATTCTCTCTCCCCTTTATGAGGCCTTTGAAAGGGTTCCCGAGTCCTTGACCCAGTCAGATTATGGCCTTGTGGTTCCTTCTGGTTATTCAAAGGGCCTTAGAAATTCCAGGTATCGTGAGATCAAAAACCTATAAAGTCATTCCTGTACAAACTGCATAGAGGATCCAGAAGGGACAATTTGTGAGGTGATGACAAGACCAGATTTTGTGTTACAGCGTTATCTGATTATATGAGACCTCAGGCATCCTGAAACTATGGTCCCCAGGGTGGGAGTCAGCTCATCCTATAAGGCTCTCCTCTCCTGAGAAAGCAGACATTCATGATGAAATCTGCACATACAAGCAGCTACAATTTGCTGGTCCACTAAGTTTCATAAGCTATAATATTCACATTTTGTTCTCAGGAGGAAACAAGTCAATGTATGTTAAAGCCCTCCATGTAATTCGCTAGTCAAAATTTGTCACTATCTTTGTTGTTGTTTTTCTTGTAGTTACTCTTACTATGTCCATAATGCCTGGCAGAGTCTCCTACACATATTCTTTACTATATAAATGTACACTGATCTGTTCATTGATAAGTTACTTCACCCATATACTCTTTAACATCAACTCTCTGACACCAACTAGGTGTCCAACAATTCAGTTCAGTTCTGACACTAACTGCCCTGGGGTGCAGACCCCACAAGTTAAGGACTCAGTCCCACAAGAGTGCTCCCACTTCAGATGCCTGCCACAAGTCCCAGGTACCCTCAAGCACTTGTGCGTGCTTACATATTTGGGGCTGACCACAACCTCTTCAGGCTCAGTAATTCACTAGTAGAATAATTCACAGAACTCATGAGAGTTCTATATTTATGAAGACCAATTTATTATATAGGATATCAATGAATAGCCAGATGAAGAGGTATATAGGATGAGATCTAGAAAAGTCTTGACAAGCAGGTATTCTGGATGCAAGCGGGAAGAGACAAGTCCCAGAAATGTTGTCAAAAGGATGGATTCAGTAAGGGTTTCATTCTGTGAAGATCTTGAGGGATTGAGAAATAGAGAAAGTCGTCTGGACAGGAAGTCAATGTAGTAAGAATAACACCAAAGAGCACATTTTATCTTTCTGTTCTTATCCCTATGAAGAAAGGTAGAATTGGTTGGTTCTGGCATTCATTCATTCATTTAAAAATACATTATCGAGAACTTACTCCCTGGCAGGAGCTCTGATTGGTACCAGAGAGATGGAGATTTAAAAGGCAGAATCCCTGCTCTCTAGCGATGACTCTTCATGCATCCAGCCCTCAGATGTTGAGGAGACAAGCCCAGCTCACACTGCATCATGCACATGATGCCCTGCATTTCTTTCCAGAAGCACCGCTCTATACATTTTTGTTCTGTTTATTACCGTGCCATTTCCAGTTCTCAAGCAAACCAGCCATCAGTTTGGGGCTTAATTTGTGAGATTGATCCATACATATCATTTATGTTCATTTATTTATAGTGCTCTGTATCATTCCATTGCAGAACCATTCCAGTTTATTTACTCAGTCTCCTCTGATAGACTTGTGGGCTTTCTCCAGTTTTATGCTATGCAGTGATTCATATATGTGTATTCTTGACCTCACTATCAGCGTTCATCCAGGGAAAATATTTATAAGAAAAAATGCAGGAATATAGGAAGCACGCCTCTCCAGCTAACTAGATAATGATAAATTGCTGTCCAAATTAATGGCACGAATTTACACTCTCATTAACAGTAGATGAGAGATCCCATCGTTCTGCTTCCTTGCCAACACTTAGAATTGTCAGACCTTAAAACGTTTGCCAATATCATGGATGAGACTCTGTATCTCACTATACTTTAATCTGTATTTCCCTGATAGTAAGAGTTGAACTTCTACTTACACATTTATTGTGATTTGTATTTCCTCTTTTCTGAATTGCATATTCATATTTTGTCTCCTTTTCTGTTGGGTTGTCTTTTTCTTTCCGATTTTTACCAGTTTAGAAATATATGTTCTATATATCAATCTTTTGTTGGTTTTATGAGTTGCAGATACCTTCTCTGAGTGTAAATTCTCTTTTAATGGCATCATCATCTTAATGGCATCTTTTGATAAATAAAAGTTTTAAAATTTAATATAAATTTATCAATATTGAAAAATCCTATCTACCTTAATTTTTGCTGACATTTTCTTTTAAAAAAAGAGTTTTGCTTTTCATATTGAGATCTTTATCTGACATTGATATGTATTCAGGGTATGAAGTAGGGATCTAATATATGACTTCATTTTCTTTCCATTTGGGTAACCAGTTGTCTCTACTCCCAAGTATGGGACAATGTTTCCTTCCCCTGTGAATCTGCAGGAATTCAGAAAAGAAAAGCATCTGTTTCTAGCTCTATATCCAGTTCTCCATCTGCCCTGTACTAATACCACACTACTATAATAACTATAGCTCTACAGTAAGCCTTGATACGGGAAGGTGCGTTGTATTCTGATTCTTCCGTCATCTTGAATCTTTAGTTTAGCCTTTTCCTTTATCTACTTCCATGCCCTACTTAACATCTATTCAATCTTCAAGACACGTTATAAACATAAATGCAGTTACAGAACCTTCCCACGACAGATCATTTAGATTTATTGTATTCAACCCCAATGTCCATGATTGCATCTTTCAAGACCTGCCTTGGGTCTCATCCCATTGTCCTTTGTACCCCAGCCCACTTCCCCCACACCCACACAGCTGTGAGTTCCCTGCAAAACAAGGCCTCATCTCAGCATTTCCATAGCACTTCAGCTGAGTGGGAAGCTCATAATAGGCACAGGTAGACTTCATGAGTTGAGGCTCTTTTCCATCATACTGACAGTGATGTCTGCACCACCATACCATCCAGGGCACTGAGACGGTTTCTTGGGCAGAATCTTCCCTGCTCCTCCACCAGGTCTGAGTGCCCTGGCCCACAGCCTGTTGGAAGTCCAGAGTGGATAAGATGACTTCACTTAGAAGTTCTGATTTGTGAGATGCCTATGAAAATTATTTACAGGGTTTGAAATGTGCATCAACAGTATTTAGTCCTTTTACACACTCACATACATGTAAAGTTTTGGGTTTTTTTTAAGATTTTATTTGAGAGAGAGAGAGAGAGCATGAATGGGGGGAGGAGCAGAGAGGGAAGCAGGCTCGCAGCCAAGCAGGGAGCCAGATGCGGGGCTCGATCCCAGGACCCTGGGATCATGACCTGAGCCAAAGGCAGACGCTTAACCCATTGAGCCACCCAGGCACCCTTACACGTTCATGTACATGTAAATAAAAGTTTGGATTTCTCAAAAGCCGTGAACATAGTTCATCTCACTTGGACTAGATGACAGTGGATTCAAACACTCAAGAGGCAGGCCCAGTTTTTCCATGAATCCCTTAATTCCTCTCTATCTCTGGGCTTCAGTTTTCTTACTATAAAATAAAGATATTATACCAGGTTAGTCCTAAAGGTCACATCTAGCACACCATGTGGCTGTGATTATGATCATGGTCCCCACTGTTCCTCCTAAAGTTCTAATTCTGCTATTTCAACCTTGGCAGCTCTGGACCTCAATTGTTTCATCTGTAACAGAACTATGTTAGACTCAACAAAGTCATTTTCAGTTCTAAAATGCTACAGGTCTATGTGCTTCATAACTGCTTTGGGAGAGGGCTAGAACAGTAGCGATTTGCTCTAATTTATAAAGAGACCGAGACCCAGAGAGGTTGAGTGGCTTACCCAGAGTCACATTATAAGAAGCACAAAAGCAAAGACTGATAGCTCAGGCTCTAGAAGTCCAGCTGAGGCACCTGTTTCCC
Source organism: Ailuropoda melanoleuca (assembly GCF_002007445.2). NCBI lineage: Eukaryota > Metazoa > Chordata > Mammalia > Carnivora > Ursidae > Ailuropoda > Ailuropoda melanoleuca. The sequence continues at coordinate 78,760,097 of NC_048231.1, forward strand.
GTATCACTCTGTCTCCCATTTCCTTTACGTTCAGAATGGTTATGTGACTCTATCTTCCTTTTGCACAACTAGTCACAGGATAGTTTTAGCCCCATACTTTGAATTCAGCAGCAACTGACAGGAATGCTAGTATCAGAGCTTTCTATTTGTGTCAGGCACCTGACCTCCTATGTCAGGGATGAACCTGTTGTTGTCTCAGGAGAAAAGGGTGGATTTATGATACAATCCATGCCAGATTAAGGTAGTTTGTAACAGAGCCTCACTATGTTCTTCTCAATGTCTCTCTGCTCATTTTGCTTTTGTGCTTTTAAAAGGTGCTTCATGTTCCCTGTCCATTTGGACACAGATCATATTTGGAAGGACTGTTTGTTCACTGGGAAGTTTTGCTTGATCAAAAACACATGATTCAGCCTGGGGATGATATCAAATGGGAGAAAAGCCACATAATGGGGAGTGCATAGATAAGTTCCCAGGCAGAGGAGAACAGCCACATGAGAACTTTGCAGCGTACCAAAAGTGGCATATTGGGCCTGTTGATTACGCAGCACAGAGAGAAACTGATTCTGTTGTTTAAAAAAGGTTGCTAACAATCCCCTTTTCCCTGTTCTGTGTTTTGATTAGCTGACCACGTTCCAACCTCCTCCTGGGGATGAATGGAAATATATCAATGGGCCTCCTAGGTGGTAGACCAGCACATCCATTCCCGGACATAGCAAAGGTCAAGCAGAGACAGGCAGCAACAGTTGTCTGTGGGTTGCACCAGGCATTTCAATTCTGACACATCGTGCAGTGAATGCAGTGAGCTGGGAGACTGCACAAACATTACCCCTCTTGGCTACAGCACTTTCCTCTCCTGGGCATTTCCCCAAATGTTTCCCTAGAATTATCCAAGGTGCTGTCATGTCTAGATTGTAAAAAATTAAAGGCAAGAAGTGGAACATAGAAGAAGATTAAGAGAACTAACTAGGCATAACTTAGCTAAATGAAAATGCCAGGGGACCTGAACGCCGCCTCCAAGTATTTTGTGTGCCTAGGTAATTTGGCAAAAGGCAACATCTAAATCCATCAATGGTGAAAGCAATATTATCCACTTTTTATTGAGCACCTGCTATGTGTCCAACCCTGTGCTGCATACCAGTGAGGACTTAAGACAAATCAAAATGATTAACAACACCCCTGTGGGAGCAAAGCCAAAAAGACAGAACTACATACCCTTTAACAGAGTCCAGAGAGCAGATGATAGTCTAAAAAAGTTCAGGGCAAGGAAAGATCCCCATGACCTGGGGTGGCCAAAAAGCCAGAGAAATATTTAAGAATCTGATTTAAAGAGTGTTTTCTCCAAAGTGAGTAAATGTCACTAAAAACCAACCTGGATAAAGCCCCAAAATCACAAGGTATGTCACCAAGATGCACTGAACGGTTACTATTTCCGATTTCTCTGATTCCCAGGAACACCTTGTGGCTCAGATAGGGTTGATTATAAAACAAATACACTCACAGCCCAAGGTCACAGGGAGAGCATGTTCATCACTGTGAGGGAAACTCCTTGGAAAGAGGCTGTAGTTCAGTCTCCTGATGGCAGGACCAGCATAGCTCTGTGTGCTTGATAATTAGGCGGCTCAGTTTAATTCCAAATATCTGGGCGACAATCGATAGTGGGAGCACGAGGGGTGCGTGGCTGGACTGGTTTATGTGACGGGTCGCACATTTGGTGTCTAACTGATGTGGCTTCTCTGGATGTGGCAATGGTGCTGACACACACCACTTTCCTATCACTAGGCTTAATGGTTCATCTTTTGATTTCTGCCTCACTCCCAGCACCGTGTTATTTAAATAAGACTCTATTAGGAAATTTATTTATCACAAGGAAAAGATTTATCCAGGAAAAAAAATCTACTGAGACACAGCAGTTCCCTTTTCAGAGGTGCCATAATAAAGAAGACAATAGCAATATTTTTACTGTTTAGGTCGATACAATTATAGGATGAGAGAAAGCAAGGAGCAAAAAGTATAAATTTCACACTCAGTGATCTAGTAATTTATCAGTCATTTTCTGCATTAAACCTTATGCATCCTTTGGGACTAGGGGATACCAGAGAAATGGCACTCTTGGTCTGGTCATGTTCCAAATTCCACACCTTTATCCTCTTTCCTTCCTGATCTTTTTCTGTATGTGTTAAATTGTCTTTGTCTTCTCAGTTTCTGTGGCTTTCAATGAGAGTTATCTTTAGTCTTTTATTCTGATACCAACTGGTAGAAAAATAATTTCCTCTTCACCTACCAAATGAACATTTTGTATTTCTATATTGGAAGAAAAGAGCCTCATATGGGATGGTGAAAAATCTTCGCATCAACCAATTAATTTTTGCCAACCATGGGAAAAGAGAGCAATCCTATTCTTCATGGGTCTCCAGCTCACATAATCTCCATTTTTTTTTTTCAACATAACCTTTCTTCACTACACTTAAGCACTCTTCATTCAGCAATGAATGCCCACTGTGGTTTTAGCCAGGTATTATTGGGTTTGAGAAGTATATAAAAGAGGGAGAAGGAAAATTGTTCTTCCAGAGTTTACGTACACTCTGTATGAAGAGATGATACACACATGAAGCACAGAACTGAGAACTCACTGTGGGAGTAGGATGGACAGTAGATGGGAGGAAGTGAGTAGATGTGACAACTGTATCCAAGTATCAGAAGGACAGTGAAGGGCAAGGAGGAGTAGATGTCCTGTGGGGGCTCTGGGGAACATGAATGGATCAAAGCATGGGATCATCAAAGACAGAGATGTTAGTTTGACACGAGGAAACCTTCTCAATCCATTAAGTGGAATCATCTGGCAAAAGAAGATGAATGACATCTATGAGGGCTGTGGTCATGGAGGTACTGCACTGGCCGGGTCATGGGACTGGGCCCATTTGAACCCCACATTCTCTGATGTGACAGATATGTGCTTTAGGAGTCTGCAGAAGGAGCACATTTGTGAGGGCTTTAGTTATCAAGGCAGACTTCAAAGAAGAGGTAAAAACTGACTTAGTCCCTATGTAAGAGCTGAACTGCTTGAGATGTGGGGAAGGTGCTTCTAAAGAGGTACAGCTCACATTCAGCTTGTGCCCACACTCCTCCACACCCACTGTTTCTTATAATTCTTCATCCAAAGAGCAAATTTACCTCTTTTAGGCAGAGAGAAAATAGTTCATGACATGTTCATCCATCCCACAAAGTGAAGGAAGAAGCACAAGAAGTAGATCAAGTTTTTAAGTTGATGCCTTTATTTTTTTTCTTTTGTCTTTCCATTCATCTATTTCTCTATCTTCTAAAACAACTTACTGAGGATCAAGGTACTAGGGCCCAGTACTAGAGTATAATGATGTGTAAAGACAGAGGTGGTCCTAGCCCTCAAAGGGTTTACAGTCTATCAGGGGAAAAGACATTAGCTAAGTAATGTCATAGATGATAGATAGATAGATAGATAGATAGATAGATAGATAGATAGATAGATAGATTCACAAATGACACCAAAGGAAAATATAGGAAGAAATAAGACATTAGAATGAGAGTCCAAATCTAGGTTGTACTGGAGACAGCACAGGCTTCCCTAAGGGAGGGATAGTTGAGCTGAGAGCCAAGGTTAGGGGATGGTAACGAGGTGAAAGTTAAGGGATTCAAGAGGTAAGGAGAAGAGGAATAAATTATTGCAGGAAGAGGGAACAACATAAACACAAGAAGAACTACACATTCAGGGAACTCAAAATTCTAGGAAACACTAGCATGGTACCTATCCACAATGGTAAAAAACAACTGAATTAAGATCATGATTAGTGACCAGGTGTACAGGAAGGGAATGGGGGTAAACTGATGAAATTTGGGAACCTGAGATTTCTGTAAATAGTATAGTCAGGCTTTGTACAGTTCTTTGGGAAGATGGGGAGATTAGTGTTCATTTTATAGGTCAGTTGTGTTACAGAAATTATTTTGGATCAGGGTCCATGTGACCTGTTTTAGCACAATTCTCCTGTAGGCCCAGACAGAATTTACAGATTAAAATTGCAATAATCTCTTAATTATCCATGCTCGCATCATCCCTAGTAACTTGCGCCCATAAGTGGTTTTCCTTTCTACCATGTTAGTAAGCCTCAGCAGGACAAGAAAAAGAACATATATTAGATATGGAGGAGTGCTGAGGCTGGGTACCAAGGAGATGGATGTATTTGAGAGTCTGAGTGTGGTAGGCATACGTGAAGCCTGTGACTAGTGGGTTTTTTTCACACCTCCTTCCAAGATTAAACATAGGTCCCTGGATTATCAGTCTTTTGTATTAATCTACCTATGGCAGCTTAGGCTGGCTTTTCTTCTTAAATCTTAGAGATTTGTGTCAAATGGACAGATTAAATGAGTTGCTAATTGTTTTCTCCTTTCTGAGATTAAAAATATTTTTAACAGGATGAATGGAGACTCTTTTAAGAAGGGCATAATGAGTGGGGATAATGGGAATTATTTGTTCTCAATTGGTCTCCTTCCATTATGAGAAAGAAGAAAAACTCTTAGCTTTATCTCTTTAATATCTAAGGCACTTGATGTAATTTTTTGGAGGGGGTAGGTTTGAGGTAAGCTATAAAGTGAATGAATAATTGTTCTCTTTAACATCAATACTAAGTAAATATAAAGACAAATTACCTGTGCTATAACCAGTAGAAGTCGCTGATTCAAGCTTATCTCAGCTATTGATGTTCTCTGGCTCACCAGTCCAACTTGTTAGCATTCTATTTACCTAATCAATAGTCTTCAAGAATCCCTGGTAAATCAATCAGTGAAGCTTCTAGACATCAGGAGCAGGATGATTTCTGAGGATCCTTTGGAAATAGACGAGAACTGGATGGGCTGGCTTCTGGGTATTGGTGTTGACAAAGGTTATTTTGACTCATTCCTCTACTCACCTCTTCATTCCAACTTGAGTAATGTTGACTGTGTGGCCAATGCTAGAGAAAAGCCATATAAGTAATAATCTTGACTTGTGGAGGTTCCCAGTTCAATAGAGTGGACAAACATGTAAGCATACCCTCAAATCTCCGAGGGGCACTATACCTGAGTCCTGTCTGGTGGAGTCAGAACAATATCCCCCAAGCTGGTGGTGCTTGGATATCTAGTGAGGTGAGGTTGTTAATACCCTGGTAAAGCCACTGCTTTGGTAAAAAAACAAATTCCATAGTAATGACCAGATGAAGTGAAATTAGGAAAGATGAAATTTTCATAATTTCACCTGTGCACTGCCCACCCCAGCCCTCACTCCCCATGTGGCTCAACCTCCAAATTACCTGTGGTTCTCCCCTCTCAGATCCCAAAGGATTTTCGGCCGTGTGTACTGGGAAGCATCAACTAAGAACACTCACCGAAGCATGTCAGTGACTGATCACTCCTACGTGTTTTTTTAAAAAGATGTGTGATATGTTAAATGGATCATATATTGATAGAACTGAAGAAAGATAATATCATGGAACAAACACTTGAGGCTGACCTGCCTTTGAGACATGGAGACAGGGCCTTTTTACTTCCTGGTTCTGTAGCCTATAGCATTTCTGCATTAATCTCTTTGAGTCCAAAGGCCCTAGTCTATAAAAAAATCATACCTCACTCTTGCAGGGAGACAAAGTATACAAAGCACAGGGCCTGGAACGTAGTAGGTGTTCAGTAAAGGACAACTTATGATGCTGATAATGATTCAAATCTCACACAGATGTAAGAGACCATCTTTTTCTGGCTGCCAAGATAGTTTGGAGAGGGAGGCATTTTTGTATAGGAAGCACAAAGACCCCTGCACTACGCTCACACTGTCAGAGCCTCCATAAGGCTTACCCTGGCTTCAGACAATACCTAGGCCCAAATATCTCAGAACTATTGTTTGAATATTCCATTCCATCTCAGAGCACTGGGTGGGCTGACCAGTGAGCTGACCAGGTTTGGCTGCTGGGGAACAGTCAGGGCAAGCTTACATCCAAGGAAGCAAGAATCAAGGAAACCAGAGGGATGAATCCCAGCCAGGGTACAAGGGAGGGGTTGACTGCTGGAGACTGAGAAGCAGCTGCTGTAAGAGTTAGAGGGCAGTCCAGAACAGCTGTGAACACCTGAGGGATTTTGTGGTGACTCTGATGGGGAGGAGCTAAGGGCTTTGTGAACATGTCAGCTTTTTGACTACGTTACAGTGCACCAAAAGTATAGCTGTGCTCAGCATGCTGTGACCTTCGGTGCTCAAAAAGCCAGAAAGACCGTTTCTATGGATCTTTGTACATACCCCTTGCCTTCTCTAGGTCTCAGTTTATAACTCTGTACCATTGAAATGACACAGGTAGGTATTAGAGCTTTTACTAGGACCAAGTGAGATCATGGATATGGAACAAGTTTGTTTCCTATTATAGGTGACTATTACTATGACTGTGAATATCTTATTTTCAATGATCATCACTGTACAGGGGTGCTAGTTACACAACAAAAACCACTCAGTGGACTTGTATCCTGTTTACAGAATTTTCTAGAATGGGATAGTCTCCCACTTGTAGATGTCTTGGAAGAAACCCATCACATCAGCATAGATAGCAACGAATTCGACTGATGAGGTGTGGCTCAGAATCAGGAATGATATGGAAAGTAGTCGAATCTGAGACCAGAAAGCTGGATCTCCCAAAAAGTCCTAGCTGGAGGAAATAAAATGTCGGCTGAAAGTACAAAGAGATAAAGGTACAGATTAAGAATGATATAATTATTAGTGGTCTGGATTAGTGGTCCTCGAACCCGGCCAGCTCTTACTAGAATTAGCCAGGAGCTTTAACAAAATATAGATCTAGTGAATCAGAATCTCTAGATGGTGTTTAGAGGCAAATATTTTTGGAAGTTCCTAAGTAATTGGGATGATCAGCCAGGTTTGGGAAGCAGAAGTCTGAGCTAGTCTTGGGTCCAGGTGCATGAAGCCATCAGCCCTGAAGAAATGAGTGGGAAGCCTGGGGCCTGCAGTCATCTGGACCACGACAGGGACACCAGTGTTACATGTCAGGGAGGATGATGGGGCAGGCTTCACTGACCTGTGGATTTTGTTTACTTGCTTAATTCTAGAGATGTGGGAGCTGTAGTTCAGGATGTCGGAGAGGCTGGGTCTATAGGCTTGAGGACAGAGAAAGCTACAGTTAGGATGGAGCCTAGAGGAGCAGCTGAGGGTCACTGCAAAGGCAAGCAGGTTTTCTCTTATACTCTCTGACTTTTTTTCCTGAGGCAATGGGCTTGGGACACAATTTTTTCTTTTTTAAACCACTGCTACCAGGACAGGTTAAGAAAACAGAGCTTGAGGGAGAAATACAGTAGAATTACAAGAGAGAGAAAAATAAGTGTGTGCATTTGGGTCTTCCTGTCCTTCACCGCATCCTCCACAACTACAATCATAGGAGCAAGGAGAAGCTACGGGTGCCCTGAGGAGAGTAATGTTCCCAGGCTCATGTTCTAAGGGGTGTAAGAGGGAGAGCAGGTTGGTGGACTGACAGGATCCTGGAAGAAGCTGTTTTCACACGTTGGTGAAGGGCTTGGACCTGCCACATCTCAGAAGACTTCTAGAAAACCCTTGCTCTCAGACATAGAGCTTTTGGTAACCACAAACAGGAAAATAGAGAGAGAGGGAGACATAACAAAGTTCATGAATCAGCACAGGTGAGAGGGTAAGGTATGCGATTGTGCATATATTCAGTTTGAAAAAATAATAAGAAGTAAACTCTTTGAAGGAGAGAGAATGAGAGAAAGGTTTGGTTGTCTATCCTTTGTCCCAGTGAAGTGCCAAAATGAGGATTCCACATTAAATTCTCCAAAAATTTGCCAGAGGGACTGAGTTGCAATGAAGAGTATGCTTCAGAAATGGAAGAAACAGTAGAAATGAACTTTATCTTGCTGGCCAAAGCCTCACTACTCTTACAGGCCACTCTTTCTGGAAGCAGTGCCTGCTTGAATTCAGGTGAGGCTTGGAAGGGGAAGTATTGGTGAGGATTCTCAGAGCCCCAGTGGTCCACCAGAGGTACATAGTAAAACACTGTATCATAAAACTTGACTTGGTTTAAGTAACTTTCTCTACCTATAATTAAGTGTATAATGTGGGACCAAGATGGAACAACATAGAGAAGGGACTGTGAACTTAGACCACCAGGTCCAGCCCTGGCTTCTAATGCTTCTAGTTACATGGCCTTGAGCAAGTTAATAAACACCTGAAAAGTGGTTACAAGGATATCTACAACTGCCACCTAGAGTTCTGGAGAGAACTAGGTGACAGAATGCATATACAATCACTCTTGACAGTGTTAAGCATAGCAGGCAGGCATCAATAGTATGCCTTAAATATGATGCCAATTCGCTAATCTGTGATTCCTTCCAGTTTTCAGCCAGTTATTTCTATTTCTCCCATGTCCCCTGGATTTTTCTGCATGTAGAAGGTCACAGTTGGATCTAAGAAAAAGTGATGTTTGAGCTGAAAGGGAAGCACCTGGTTAGGTGAGCAGACCAGAACTCCAGGCATGAGCTAAAGGAAGGCCTTTCTAGAGGGCTGTTTTGAGCTGAAGTGGGAGAGTGTGCAGAGGTGGGAGATAAGCTGGGAAGATAGGTCAGGGTCAGATTGTAAATCAGAGAAAGGAGGCAGGGCCCACTTCAAGCACTGCTTCCAAGTTGGCTCTCCAGGGCGATGGCTCCGGCTCCTACTCCCCATACTACACCCCCTCTGCCCCCTTCCCTGCCCTCTGCCTCAGTCAGTTAATGCCCAGTGTTTTGGTTCCAATACCTGTGGGGTGGGAGGCCCCCAGAGCCAGAGCCTTCCTTTCCTGGGAGGAGATTAGGAGCACCCAGGCTGTGTACCTCCATGCCTTCAACTTGCCAGGGTGCATCTCCACAATCAGGTGCTTATCTCCAGGTGTTCGCCTGAAGGGAGGTCATGAAAAATCAACACCAATCAGGGCAGTTTCCTTGGAAGCTGAAATTATCTTGCAGGCATCTTGGAGCAGGTGCAGGGCTATTTTGGGCCAGCAATCACTGTGTGCAGAGGAGGGAGCACCACCTCTCCTCCCAACAAGGCAGCAGTCTAGAGAGAGCCAATTATGGTGAGCCGTTTCCAGCTCCTTCTGTCTGTGCCTCCGAATGCTGCAGAACAACGTGGTACAAGTTTCTTCTGTCTGACCACTGACTAGTGACCACTGGTGAGGGCTTCTCTCCAACTGATGAAATGATAGGGGCTCAGTTTCCTGGTCCAAAAAAGAGCTTCTCTTGACTACAGGAAAAAGTTCACATCTCTTAGCTTGGGATTCAAGGCCCCCAGTCTCCAAACTCATGTGCAATCTCTACTCAGAATCTTTGCCCACATTCCCCTCATGCTCTTTGCCAGCCCAGACCCTCCACTCCGATCAGAAGATGTCTTCATTTTTTTTTTTTAAGATTTTATTTATTTATGTGACAGAGAGACAGCCAGCGAGAGAGGGAACACAGCAGGGGAGTGGGAGAGGAAGAAGCAGGCTCACAGCAGAGGAGCCTGATGTGGGGCTCGATCCCACAACGCCGGGATCACGCCCTGAGCCGAAGGCAGACGCTTAACGACTGCACTACCCAGGCGCCCCAGGAGATGTCTTCATTTTAACCAGATTATGCTTAACCTGCCTCTGGACCTCTGCCCAAGCTATTCCTCTACCTCCTCCCTTCCCGGTTAACCCTACTCTGTTTGATTTATCATTTCTCCGGATTCCCCTTCTTCATCAGAGGTACTCCCTCCCCTGATGGCCGCTCCAGCCCCATGGAGATCTCCCTTCTCTGCTCTGACAGTTTTGGAACCACAGAACCCAACAGCGCATGTCTGTGCACTCCTTAACTAGGAAGGATGGCTTCCTAGATGTGTTCTATACTCCCACCGCCCACCCCAGAAAACAGAAAGTGACTCAAGGGTCTTCTACTTTTTGTGTCCCCCACAGTATCTGGGACTAAAGTCTAATTCAATTTCTATCCTAATTCCTGAACCTTCTGGAGGAAGGTGAACCTTAGCTCACCCCCACCCTGCAGCAATGTCCTCCAGCCACTCAAATGGTCAACACCTGTTACATTCATAGACATCCCAGGGTTTAGGAGTTCACTTTTTAAAAAAAGTTTCTGGTAGTTTGTCTTGTCTCTCCAAGTAGTCCATTTCTGGAGACCAGGGCCCTGTCTTATGTAGACATCCTCATACCTCACCTCCACCCCAGCTAACACAGAAAGTGGGTACTCTAAGTGTGTCCCATTTGCCTAAAGGCTTTCCAGCTGGTGATCTGATTTCCAAGGAAGGGAAACACTTGGACTGTAAACTGATTTACTGAAATACCTGCCCACCATTCTTGCCTTTTAGAAGCCAACAATCTAAAAATATGCCACAGAGAGAAAGGGCACACAGACAATTGAAAAGACAAGAACTAGGAGCAGACAGTATCTAAAAATATCAGGGTTCTGAAGAGAAAAGGGAGGTTTTATAGTGTTACCCACTGAAAGCTTATCCAAAGCAGACCTCTCTCCTTCTTTCTCTCCCTCCTCCCTCACCCCTAAATTCTTTACTTCTTTTTTCTATTCACTCCCTGTCTTCTAATATTTAAACCTTTAAAAAGTCAAAACAGAATCCACTGGGCAGCAAGCGCCCACGTCCCTCCCCGCTTGTTCTCTCCCCAGAAACCGGGTAACACATTGTGTAGCTCCTGTCAGATCACTAGATGAAAGTCTCCCTCCTTCCTCTGAGAGCATTTGGTGGCCTTCTGATGCAGTCCTGATGAAGTGGTCCTGCACTGTACTCATTGTGTGTGTGGTTTTCGCCCTGATTAGGGATTACAAACCCCTTCACAGAAGGAACCACGCCTCATTCACCCCAGTAGCAGCAGGACACAGTGCCATGTTTTTGGTATAAGAAGGTGGTCTATTGCTAAAGGAATGAGTGAGCTATTCTTTGAAACCATGATTCTCTCCGGGGCTTGACAGCCCATGGACACACCGGTGTTAAAAACCACATTTTGGTCCCACACAGCTCCCACCTACACAACCAGATAGTCTGTCACTCATTGACTCCATGTGGATCAGGAATGGAGGAAAGGGGCAGACCTACAGATAGACCCTAATATAAAAAACAGATGGGACAGGTTAAAACGTCTGGATTTGGCAGAAGGCTGCTTTGCAGAACGCAGAGGCTCCAGAGCTACCAGGGGGCCCCCGTGCTCTGTGCCTGGACCCAAGAGGCCATCCGAGGAGCGAGAACAAGCAGGAGCCAAGCGCGGCCCTGGCAGCTCCTGCTCCCTTTTAGCCAGGGCCGCTCTGCTTCTCCCAGGTTCGTAGTCTGGAGTCGTATATAAAACTTGATCTAAAGAAAATCTTCCAGTAATTAGGAAAAAAACAAACAAACAAAAAGCTAGGTTACAAAAACTTCCTAATTACTGCTCCGTGACACAAAATGCCACTGTTCATGCCCACCTTCTCCCCGGGAGCACCCCTGACTGCTGTCCCCAGCAGCATTAGATCACTGACCACCGGGCCGTAGAATTTGTGAGGGGAATGTGGCTGTGAGCTTCCCTCCTACTGCCAGAGCTATGGAAAGTCACCTTTCCTCCTGCTTGCCTGTAGGCACCCCCTCCCTGGCCCTCCTGCACCTCACTGCCCTTCCACACGTTCTCATGAAGGCTCTACATACCTCATCACGAGTGAGTAACTGAGTGTGAAAGACCCTCCTGGTCTTGGAGATGAAGAACCCCCTGTGAATTCTGGACAGGCCAGGGAAAGGCCCAGTTACACTGTGAGACTGCGGCTGTGGAGACGCGTGCTCCGTAGGGTGTCTGCATAGTCAACAAGTTTAAAATACCGCACTGCAAGGAACGAGGGCGATCACAGAGGTTCAGGCATCAGGCACGTCCAGGGCAGGCTGTATGCAGTCCAAAGTAAGGAGAGTGTGGTTCTCCTGCAGTCGGACTCAGCCGGGGGATCGTCACCCACGCTGCCTGCAGAGTGCAAAGTCAGCACTGCAGAAACTGTATTTTCTGAAAAACTGAATAGTTTCAGCTAAATGAGAGTAGGCTTCCCCTCCAAGGCCAGTATTTAACTACCATCTTCCCCAGTTGACCTGCCTCCAGCTTGTACTGGAGCCGCTCCCCCAGGCTAGGGACAGAGCTGCTCTAGGGACCAGAGCTGTGTGGCACCCGCTTGACAGCATCCATGTGAACAGAATCTTCCCTGGCCTGGCATTTCCCTGCCTGCTCACACCCAATCCTGTTGCCCCTTGCCCGCCCTTCTCCCCCGAAACCTCCCTCCCAATCAAGAGGGTTGTATTTCCCAAACCCCATTTCACAGCTATATTGTTTTATAAGGCCCCTCCAAAATACCTTGAATAGACCCTTTTTATGGTTCCCATTTTCTGAAAACTCCAGCTGCTCCTCTGAAACCATCCAAATCTAATTAACCGCATAAGCTGGAGTTAGGGAGAGTGGCTCACTTTCGGGTCCTTAGCATACCCATTCAGGCCTTCTTTCAATATGGGCACAAAACCAGGAATTTCTAATAATTGTATCTATGGGCTTGGAAGGGGGAAAAAAAGAGAAAAGAAAAAGAAAGAAAGAAAGCTGCTAATAAGTAGGTCTGTGAAAGCAGGGAGATCAGCACCTCACATGAACTTGGCAGGCTGGCCCCCAGAAAACTTGGAGACAATGCCATTGGGGAATCTAAAAAGCTTAGCCTCCTGACTCAAATCTGGTGAGAACGTACCCTGGCTGTGAATAGAGATCCGAGTCTCAGCTCTAAATTGTCCCGGCTCAGACTCATTGAAATGTCTTCTCACAGAATTAGACAAGAAGGGGGCCAGGAAAGTTTGCAGAATATCAATGAGGCTGTGCTTAGAAGTGGAAGATGGAGAAATGCAGAGGTTGATTCTGGAACACCATGGATTGAGACAAAAGCAACAGTTGGGTCTTTGCCAGGTGGCACTGATGGGAGGGACCGTGTTACTTGGGGAGCCAGGAATGGAAGCTACCTGGGCATGAACCACTTCCTGGGGTGTAATGCCTGGGCTGGGGCCTGGGGAAGTCAGCTACTCAGGCCTCACTGCTCCTTTACCAGATGAGATGAAAGTGTCGGTGTGGGGAAGGGGCTTCAGCATACTACCCTCACCCTGGGCTCCCTGCCTCTGTTTTGTTGCCTCACCAGGCCCCCTTCCTCACCATTAAAATTCAGTCCTCTCCCTTGCCAAAAGAGGCCAAGTACAAATAAATATCTGTGCCCATCCTTCCAGACTCATTTCAAATGCCAGCACCTTCCCCATTCCTCACCTCGCACCCCTCCATACCCCCTTTATCTTCCCCATACCCCTGCCTCATGTCCCTTTATCTTCCCTGTGCCCCCCACATGTCCCTGTATCTTCTCTCTACCCCCATGGCCCTTTACCTACCCTGTGTCCCCCCACCATGCCCTTCTACCTTCCTTCTCTTCCCCCATGCCCCTTTATCTTCCTCATACCCCCCGCTATGGCCCTTTATTTCCCCTGCACCCCCCATGTCCCTGTATCTTCCCTCTACCCCCTGTCTCTCTATCTTTCCTGTGTCCCTCATGACTGTATCATGTTCTTATGGTATTTCCACAATCCTTTATGCTTAGGAGATAATTAAGAAACATTGCTTGAACCAGCTACATAACTAATGAAAATTGAGTCTGGAATTCAGGTCTCCAAACTCTTAAAATGAAAACTTCCCTACACTATGCTTCAAGGCTCTTCCCTGTGGTTGGTCGATTTAGTTATTTCAGTCATTGCAAGGGTGAAAGTCAGATAAGAGCAAGAGGGTGGTAGCGCTTCTGTAACAGCGGCATGCTGAAGATGGACAAAAGAAAAGAATTAATCTGTACGTGAGCATATATACACATGTATGTGTACCTATGTTATACATATGGGTGTGTGTATGTATACAAATGTATAGATATCCATACATATATGGAATGGGAATGAATGTATCTATAACAGAGAGATTACAAGAGAGAAAACTGTTTTCTTCTGGAAAGGAGTCGGTGGTCTCACGTTGTTAAGAACTACTGTAAGTTTTTACAAGCAGCATAGATTAGGCAACACGCAATTTTAGAATAGTGCTTGGCACCTAGCAAGCATGACACGTTTTGTTCACTTTAATTGTCAATGTTGTCTCAAATCATTTTTCCAGGAGTGGGAATGGGTTGTCTCATGAACAGGAATTCACTCACAGGGCCTCCCTAGTTTTTACTGACAAGAACTAAAGCACCATTCTCTCCTTACGTCTTTGCTCTTAGTGACAGTGATTGGAAGCCCCGTTGTAGCCCCTGATGTGAAGGGTGACAGGCCAGGAACAGGGTGAATCACAAGCTTTTTCAAGCCATGAAATCTTTAAAAGAAATCACAGACAGGTTAAATAAGTCAGGAGGACCCTCACTCCTCTTTGCCCTGCCTCCCTTCCACTCAAACCCCAGTAGCCCCAGTGGGACACGTAGACTTCCTAAGCCCCCTGGCTCAGAGGAACACTGTGCAAAACCTCTGCTTTCTTCTCATGTCCCAGCTTGACAGTTAGAAATGGTGGGGCGGGTCCCATTTCTGTCTTTTTCTAGCTTTATGGCCTTGTAAGATCATTCCCCTAGAGTAATCTTAGTAATCTTGCCTAGTAAGTGGTCATTACGGGTACTTCTTACTTTATGGACAAAACAGTGTGCATTCTCTTATGGAGCATGAGGGTCACCAGACACAAAGCAGGACACACAACAGTGCGACATCTTGATCTTGATAGTCCTCTTTGCTACTCTGACTATTTAGAGAAGAAATGGAGGATAAGAGACAGTGTTGTGCCCAGTGTCACAGATCCCAGGTCACCTACAGCACCCTACCTCGGTGCTCTTCCCCCGTCTCACTTGGGTTACATTATTGGTGAGAAGAAAACATCTGTCTTTTGATAGGGGGTGATCACAGACTCTAGAGCCAGAAGGACTGGGTTCAAGTCACAGCTCTGTCACCTGGCCTATAATAATCACTGTATCTGTTAGCTATTATTATTATTATTATTATTACTATTACTATTGTTACTTTTAATTATTTTTCTAGGACTGTGAATGGGCTCTCTCTTGTGCACTCAGCACACATAAGTTGTCCGCTTAGCCAGTTTAGGGGTACACCTGGCACTAGATTATCCCATAAACAGCCTAAGCGTGTACACCCAAGCAAAGGAACCCCCTCCAAGGAAAAAAAACTAACTTCAAAAAGCTTAGCTTTCTAATTAGAAGATTTCACCAGCAGGGGTAGAGTGAGTATAACTATGTTTTAGTGTTTCCTTTCTGAAGGACTTACCATGAAGCAGAGTGCCCTGGAGGAGAGAACAGAGCACAGCTGCCTCCCCAGTCAGGAGTCTGAATCCGTCCCGCCAGCCCTGCTTCATCAGCCAAGCTCCTCTGGCTCCCTGCACTCACTAACCACAGCAGTCACTGCAGTCGCATTGTCCTTTCTGGGGTTAGTCCCCCACTTCACCCAGGGGCCTCCTTCTTGGCCTCCTTCCACATCTGTTCTCCTCCCCTTCGGTCTCCTCCCCAGGATATGCTGGCTGGATCAGCTGCAGGAAAGGTTTTGATGAGGACAGACTCTGGGGTCTGTCCGGCCAGGTGCTACCAGGTGTGGAAGTCACTCTTGAAGATCATAGAGACAAAGGCAATGATATAACTAATGCCAAGGACCCCTCTGTCACCGTTCCCATCTCTATAAAAGTCAGAAATGTGCAAGGTGGATCTCAGCAAAGAGTGAGCTAGAGAATTCTCCGTCACTTTCTTTTTTTATATAATTTTTATTTTGTTATATTAGTCACCATACAGTACATCCCCAGTTTTTGATGCAATGTTCCATGATTCATTATTTGCGTATAACACCCAGTGCACCATGCAATATGTGCCCTCCTTAATACCTGTCACCAGCCTATCCCAATCCCCCACCCCCCTCCCCTCTGAAGCCCTCAGTTTCCCAGAGTCCATAGTCTCTCATGGTTCATTCCCCCTTCTGTTTACCCCCTCTTCATTCTTCCCTTCCTTCTCCTACCGATCTTCCTATTTATGTTCCATAAATGAGTGAAACCATATGATAATTGTCTTTCTCTGCTTGACTTATTTCACTTAGCATTATCTCCTCTCTGTCACTTTCTGCCTTCCTCTTCAGGGTCCTTCTTATTCCTTTAGTGCCTTCCCCTCTCCCACCACCAGAAAGCCACCCACTGGCTGTCCTCTGGCTGCCCAGGGGAACTAGCTGCAGCCTTCTGCCTGGGCCATACCTCCACCTCCCCAGGACCTGAGACTGACTCTGTCTCCCACTTCTCCCCCTCCACACATACCTGGTGTGTGTCTCTCATTATTGGGAGAATTGGCTCAGCTGGTATCTGGTAGAGTACTTATGGATACAAAAGCATTCATGGTGACTGATAGATTCCATCTGCTTCATCAGAGTGGTCTATGCACTTCAGAATGGAACAGAGTTTATATATAAAGGTAGAATGTCAGGCCAAGTAGTGGGCCAGTGGGAGAGCAGTTTAAGGACAAAGGCTGGGACTTGCTGGTATCCTTTCAAATCACACAGCATGCTGAGGCCCTGCATGAGGAGCGAGGAAGAAAATCTGTCAGAATCACGGCTCCATTTGACTGAGGGCCAGGGAACTGGTTATCCAACAGCATGTAAACAGAAAAAGGTGTTTCTT
Source organism: Ailuropoda melanoleuca (assembly GCF_002007445.2). NCBI lineage: Eukaryota > Metazoa > Chordata > Mammalia > Carnivora > Ursidae > Ailuropoda > Ailuropoda melanoleuca. The sequence continues at coordinate 78,776,833 of NC_048231.1, forward strand.
TGACCGAAATTTTTCACTTGTATTTAATATTTTGGATTTGAAGCTTTGGGATTTTCAGTTTTGGATAAGAGGAATGTTAAAACTACGAGGAACTTAACAAATTTTGTAATCTATTTTCCTCATTTTGCAGATGCAAAAACAACAGTCCAGAAAAGGGAAATGACTTGACTCCCACAGTGAGTTGGTAGCCTATGTGTTTGGGGAAAATTACCAAGATTTTACAAATGTAAAGTGGAATAAGGTTTCTTCTACATTATAGAGAGAATGAGGCTTCTTGCCTCAATACATCCTTCCCCTTGGTTTTGGGGTTCTCAGAAACTAGCTGAATCTGGCATGCCTAAGAACAATAAGAAACCGCATGTGAAGAATTACATCTTTGGATGTGAGAGATGATCTTACTTTGTCATCTGTCACCCCATCGATTGGCAGCATTGATTTGGCTAATCTGGCTGGCTAGGCAGCTGTCCCCTTTTTCTCTCTCCACTCCAAGTACACTCTTCCCAAAACTGCATGCTCCGTGGAGGAGGATAATCTCCCCTGAGAGAGGAGGACCAGTCTTTGGTCAAGAATACATGAGTGGCTCTGCTCCCCTGATAGAATCTCCAGACAAGCTGTCAAGGTCCACTTGTAGGAGAACATAAGGTAGTCAAGCTTCCAAGACTCCAGATATATCCAAATGAGGGGCTACATGTATCGGTTTGCCTTTCTTAACAATAAATTAAAAAATAAGGAATTAACATCTTCCCATTTTAAATAGCAAATTGATTAAACAGTGAGCAAGCATGCTGGAACATCATGTCAGCCTGTGGTTTGACATTTTAGTGACCTTGTGACCTCGCAAAGGTCACTCTCCCATTGGTATGCTGGAGCTGACTCACACACCAAGCCAACAGTGCTCATCTTTCCCCAATTCCAATTTCAGTAACTTCATGTTGGTAGCTTGAAATTGGTCATGATGGAAGTATTTACACCATGGAAATCAGCAAATGCTACAAATCAGAGCTTTTTGTTGATGTTGAGCTGGTTCATCAGCTTTCTCCCTTCCCAACTTACCCGGCTCTCAGAGGCTATTTTGGCTCAGCCTACTTCTGGTTCCTGAGTTGAAGAACTATAATCAGAGCAAAGAGGCAGTTCTTTATTAGAGAAAGATACACTGCAAGTTTAATCCTGTTTTTGATTAATAAAAGGCAAATGTTAGGCTCACTGGGTGACACCTTGGATCAGAAACATCTGGGTGGCATGACCTTTCATGTCCCTTTGGCACTCTGTGCATACTCATTCCTCAATCCTGTGGGGCACAGGAGGTCAGGAACAACAGGTACCTCCTTCGAGCAGCTTTAACTAGTGGGACGGAGAGACACACTCTGATGCTATCCCCTTACCAGAATGAAGATCTTATGATCAGTGCTAAAGAGCAAGGCCTCCCAGAAGAGTGACATCCTTGTGCATATGGTTATTCGTTTCCTTTGAATGTATACTTTGGCTTGTTGTGGTTGAGTTTCATGACATTAGAATATATAGAAGAGGCATGAGTTGAGGGTGGCAACGTGGGAGGGTAAAGAAGACTTAAAATAGCAGCCATATCTTTGCTTACCACAAGCTAAGAAACCTTGGTCCCTGGGATTCATTGTTAACTTTTCCCTCAGTATACATTTCTAGGAGTCAGAGACTGAGATAATGGGTAGATTTGATGACTGCTTCCATGGCAAGATTTAAGGAAGGACCCACAGAATATTTTCCATCACATTAGGTATATGAATTTATATAATGTTGTTTCCCTTGTTAGCGTTTGTGAAGTTAGGTTTATTTCCATTTAACAATTAGTGAAACTGTGCAAATGTGAAACCCAGAAATGTTTTGGGCCTCCAATGTTGAGAGTAGAGAGAAAAGGCCATGTGGACAAGGGAGACATGTAAAGAGCAAGTGGAAGGGTTTAAGGCAAATCTCAGGTTCCTCATAATTTTGCTTTGATTTGGTTTAACCCTTTGCTCCTCTCACACTGAAGAGAAATTGGTCCTATTGGACGTTGAAGGGTTTCAAATGATGTTAATAGCCAATAAATACCAAAGATCTTAACCACCCAGCTAAATTAAATCTTTCCTAAAATTTTTGGTCATTCAACAGTAGTATGGCAGGCCTTGAGAATCAAGAGCCATCTTCAGCCAAGAAAAATCCAAGCAACACCTTGGGATGTTGTAATGAGGGTTCCCGAATGAGTGACTGCAACCAGCTCACCTGGGAGAGGCTAAGATTCTCTTGTAGGTAAAAGTAATTATTCTGTATGAATCTCAGTTGACGTGGAAAAACAAATAAATACTGTCTCTGCTCATGACTTTAGAGGGTAACCCCTCCATCCATTCTTCCCTACCATATAAGAAGAAATTAGGCCTGATCACCTGGACCAGAAAGACAGGGTCAGTCTCTGATAAAGACTCAGTTTCCAGCTTTCTCTTCTAGTATCCTTCGACCTACCAACTCCTCTTTCAGACTCAACAAAAGAGTACTTGGTCTTTTCTGCCTATCTTAGGAAGTAATTTTTCAAACTAGTTCACATACACGATTTAATGTGATGCCTGAACCAGGTGCATTTGTATTTTAAAAGTGGTCATTAGGAAAATGTAAGACTTAATCAAAAGAAATAGCATACATTTAATGGTGAAATCTCAAGGATCCAAGGTGGGTATTTTATATATAGATAGGTTGGCTGAAAAATAGTGTTCCAGTGGAGGGTAAGCTAAGATTAACATATATATATACGTGTATATATGTATTATGCTAGGAGCATTGTTTTTAGGGCATTGTTCATAGTCCTTTCATTTAACCTCTTTTAACAGTGAAAGCACGCTGTGACTATGTATACGTATGCATATATATATATGCACACACATGCGCGCATATACACATATAACATATTTAATATAAGATCTTGCTCCAGATCACATTTTCATTGTTTAACACCTCCCATGCACCAGGCACAGTGCCATACAGGCCTAACCAGGACCAAATCAAGACTCCTGATAATAAGTCCAATTCTTTCTACCACATTATAGCTGTTTCCCAGGGAAGTTATAAGAAATGGTAAAAGCTCATATTGGTAGATTTCTTCTCCCAGAGTCACCCCTGGATTGCGCCAGATCTGCGATGAAACTGCAGACTGAGAACTGTTTGTTCCAAGCCAAGCCATCGTCTCTGATGGCACTGAGGGAGTGACCTGATGCTTTCTCGATCTTTCCCTTCCCTGTTCCTGATACACATTCTTTCCTCACATCCTCTGCCAGGAAACACATAGAGGATAACAATGGGGTTAATCGCTTCGTGGAAGAGTTTTAAAGGCTGAACACACAGGGAGAACCCAAGGTCCTGAATGTTTAGCCCCTACCTCAACCACTCCCTATGGACCCTGTTTCATTTTCCCCTAAGATCCCCCAGAAACCCCAAGGAGAATCACCCACAGGGGGAGAGATTTAGGCAGGCCTGAGCAATGAAGGCTGGTGAGGAAGTGAATCCAGGCAACTCTATCATCTGCTCCGTGGGAGAGGAGGCTGGTGAGCTCGGAGGCCTGCTTTTCCCTTAACAGATGCAAGAAAAGAGCCGGAAAAGGTCAGAGATAAATGCAGCCCTCACTTTGTTCTGCATATTCAAAAGAACTTCTCTAAAGAGAGACCCAAAATATATGTGTGTTCACTCAACCTTTTCCTGTCAGGCACAGGGTTCCAGATATGGAAATGACAGGGTAACTACTGATGAAATTTGTGCAGGTCTATGCAATAGCGGCGCTTCTGAGCTGGGCCCCCCAAAAGAGTAAACTTCACGCAGGACCCATCAATCTGGCTGGAGAAAGGGAAGCTTGGAAATAGCATATTATCTTGAGAAATCACTCCCAGAAGGGAGCAAAAAGTTCACAGGGAGAATGCCAGGGAGGGGGAGAGAGAGGGGGACTGGAACACTGTCATCAGAAGCAGCTGGAATTGGAAACAGTCCAAGACCTCATCATGGCTGACATCCCCGCGCATAATCAGAAATTCCTTTCAATTATGTGGGAAAAGTCTCTCTGCATTGTCAGCCCAGATGCCCCCGTGAAGAAATAGCATGAAATGAGTCTCAGGGAAATGTCAGCATGGGAGCGAGATCCGATTGCCACTGGCTTGGTTGGGGGAAGACAGGCCAGAGAGATGAGGCTGATGGAATAATCTGTGGTACCGAAAGCACACAACACCCCACAGTTAAAGAGGCTCTGCATCCTGGTTTGGTAGTGTAAGCACCCACTTTCTCAATATTAATCAAAAATGTGTAATCTTGTACCTCTGAAATCTCTTCCATCTGTTTCCACAACCAAGGGCCCAACCTGCCTTTTCAACCATCATTCCCATTATACCCTTATGTTCACCAAACTAGGTGATCTACCATTTTGCAAACATGCCTAGGTCTTTCATGCTCCATAGGCTATGTGTTTCTTCTACCAAGGATCCCATCCTCCTCTCTTCCATCTCTCCAAACTTTATTATACTTCAAAGACTGCCGCCCCAGTGTGGTGTTCAGCTACAATTAAGACTTTTTCACCCACATAATACCTAGCTCCACACTATATTAGTCTCAACTAATAACATTAATAATAAAATAATAATAACTAATATTTATTGAACCCAGCACCATGCTAAACTAGTTTAATCTTTATACAGTCTATTCAGTGAATAAACAGTGACATCATTTTCTCTATTTACAAAGAAATAAACAGGCTTAGGTGGTAAAATTACTTATCTTTAATTATACATATGGGCAGAGCCTGGATAAAAACCTCCTTCCTTCTGACTTGAAATGCTCTGCTCTTCACCCCTGTGCTTTTCTACTTAATGTTTGCTTACTATGTATCCACTGAGGAGGAACTGACGAATACCCATTTTGCAGATCTAGCCCAGATAATTCATCAAAAAGCCGATTGTAAATAATGCCTTTATGTCTGACCATTTTCATTACTCAGTGCATATAGTCCAAATATTAAACCCTCCACTGCTCGCTTTATAAGTAAATTTATTCATGAGCATGAATACTGGAATACAGTTTTCAAAAGAACATGGGACTTGGTTATCTGGTACAGAGTTAAATATTCTTAAAAACAGTGGAAGGGTATTACTTTCTTAGATAAGACCTTGACGCGGAGCTAGAGATTCTAAAATTAACTGTTATGGTGAACAATTAAGTTCTTCTATCAGATAAAAAAATTTCTACAGTATAATTATAGGGTCATAGCCTGCTAGATAGGGCTGAAAATTACTCTAAGGGCAGCTCCTTTTTGTCTTAGATGAGAAAATCAAAGGCATAGACTGAGGACACTTCTTGCTCTTGGTCCTTCAGGTAGTTAGTGTCAATGCTGGCATTATGTAAGTGTGAAGAGTAGAACAGCCCACAAAGGAGACATGGAACATTGGTGTTATCTAGTGCTTCTTAAACTTCAGGGTACATACAAATCCATGGGGCCTGCATTTCTAACAAGATTGCAGGTGATGCTCTTGCAAATGGTTCATGGGTTAACTATACCTTAGGCAGCCTGGAGCTAATCTAGACCAGCACTATCTAATAGAAATATTACAGGGGTTCCTCAGAAAGTTTAAAATAGAACTACCCCATGATCAATCAATTGCACTAGTAGGTATTCACCCAAAGGATACAAAATACAGGTTTGAAGGATTATGTGCACCCTGATCTTTATAGCAGCATTATTAACAACAGCCAAACTATGGGGAGAGTGCAGATGTCCATCGACTGATGAATGGGTACAGAAGATGTGGTGTGTGTGTACACACACACACACACACACACACACACACACACACACTGGAATATTACTCAGCCATCAAAAAGAATGAAATCTTGCCATTTGCAGTGATGTGGATGGAGCTAGAGGGTATTATGCTAAGCAAAATAAGTCAGTCAGAGAAAGACAAATACCATATGATTTCACTCATATGTAGAATTTAGGAAACAAAACAGATGAACATATGGGAAGAAAAAAAGAAAGAGAGGGAAGCAAATAATAAGCGACTTCTAATGATAGAAAACAAACTGAGGGTTGAAGGAGGGAGATGGGCGGGGGATGGACTAAATGGGTGATGGGTATTAAGGAGGGTACTTGTTATGATGAGCACTGGGTGTGGTATGTAAGTGATGAATCACTAAATTCTATTCCTGAAATCAATATTACACCATATGTTAATTACCTAGAATTTAAATAAAAATTTGGAAGAAAAAAAATAAAATGGCACCACCTATGTCATTTCAGATTTTCTAGCAGCCACATTTTAAAAAGAAAAAAAAGTAAAATTAATCTTAATAATATTTATTGAAGCTAATATATACACAATATTATTATTTGAACTTATAAACAATAGAAAATACAATTATATGTTTTACATTCTTTTTTGCATACTAAGTCTTCAAAATCCAGCATGTAGTTTAAATTTGCAGCACAGGGGCGCCTGGGTGGCGCAGTCGTTAAGCATCTGCCTTCGGCTCAGGGCGTGATCCCGGCGTTATGGGATCGAGCCCCACGTCAGGCTCCTCTGCTATGAGCCTGCTTCTTCCTCTCCCACTCCCCCTGCTTGTGCTCCCTCTCTCGCTGGCTGTCTCTATCTCTGTCAAATAAATAAATAAAATCTTTAAAAATAAATAAATAAATAAATAAATAAATAAATAAATAAATAAATTTGCAGCACAATTTGGATGAGTCACATTTCAAATGCTCAATAGACACATGTGGCCGGTGGTTACCAATTTAGGCAGCACAGCTCCAGACCACACTGGTGTCACTCATAGACTGTCTTGTGGAGTCTATTTCATTTTGTCTTGAAAGCCAACTGTACCAGCTCACCCTGTGGAACAGGGCTTATTTCAATGTATGTCCTATGACATCTTACTCAGGTCTTGGCACGTACACATGCCATGCATGGAAACTTGCTGATTTCTGCTCACCCTAACCTCTTATGATGAGACAATAGCCTTTCCCAGCATCTTCACACATTTGTATTGTTCAGCTCAGGGCTCTGTGGTTCCTACATTCCATATGACATTAGACAAGGTGACTTCCAAGCTTTTTCTTCTTGCAAGAGTCTCTGATTTTATCCTTTCCAGCATTAGGAGCAGTCGTTGTCAGATACACTCTCAGCCTTCTCTCTTTCTTTGTCGCAAATAGTTCCTACCTTCCTCCCTCATTTCCCCTTTTAAAAACTCATTAATCACCCTTACACTCCCCCTGGAGCCAACTTCAGGCAACTCTCAGATTTAAAGGCTTACACAGAAAACTGGAGTCTAATAGAGGACGGTCGGGGCCATTATATCAGATGCTCCTGTTTCTACATGCCCTCAGAATTCAGTCTTGTGCTTATATATGGCCCCAAGAAAAATAGCCCATGGTCAAAGTAGTAAGCGTCTGAGGAAGAGTAGCATGTACTGGTTAAGTGCACAGGCCATGGGATCAGACAGCCTGGGATCAAATACCAATTCAGCAGGAGGCATATATAAATGCTCTAAACTTCAGTGTCTCTGTGAGGTTAAATGAGATAACCCAAGTGAAGGACTTAAGACAGTGCCCCTACATATCAGTGCTCAGTAAGTGGCAGGTGTCTATTAAAGTTGATGTTTCTTGCATTACAAGGAAAGGACCTGATCATTGCATGGTTCAGCCAGAAGAAATGCCATGGCTCTGAAGGACTGGGCACATTTTAGGTTGTGCCTAACTTTGAGCAAAACAATTTCTCTTTCCCATTCGACATCTGATCATTCTTCTATCAAGACCTTCTAATTGCAGCCCTTCTCTTAAAATCTTATCACTGGTTTCTTTCTCATCACCTCACTGCCCAGCACTCACTGGTGACCTTCACCTGGTGTTAAAGTGCAGATCCCCTCAGAGAGCCCATGAACAGATCTCCTGGCTGAGGCCCTGTCGCCATGCTTCCCAAAGTCACCCTCTTGCACTTTGCAAATAAACAACTTCTCCCCTGGAAGAAAGAACAAATAGTTCATAATTGGCAATCTGCATAATGAGTGATGCATCTATGCAAATATAACATTTGGAATAATCTATTAATATCTCGACTGTGATGTCTGTGGGCCACCACTTCCCATGCTAAAGAGCCAGAGCCAAATATTTTCTGACTCCTCTTGAGGTGAGAAGAGAAATTGACAAGCTGCTCTCTTCTTGGGGTTCCAATTAGAAATCTGGAGACCACTAGGGTTGGAAGGGATTTCAGGAACTGTTCAATCCCTACCTCTACCCACCTCTCACATTAAGGACAAGGAGTCAGAAGTCCAAAAAAGACATGGAGGCTCCCAGGTTTCCTGTGCTCTTTGTAGCAGAACCAAGGTCACAAGCCAGTGACAGACTCCCAGTCTCAGCCCTCCATGAGATAGTAACACATGTCTCTCCTGCTGATTTGGCTTTTGCTGCTATAAAATACAGCCTTCTACATGGAATTGTCTCTAGTTTTCCCTCCCCTGCCTTTTCTCTCTTGGTTGAACTCTCCTTCCTGATCTGGACTTCCAACCTAGAGAACCAACTTCGAGGGCTGCAAGACAGAGGATTGGGGGCTCAGACCAAGCATCTGGTCCCCAAAAAGATATCCATTTGTGAGTTCACTGAAAGATGCAACTTCCTGTCGGGGCTGAACCCCTTTTCTCTTAAAGTACACACACACACACACACACACACACACACACACACACAAATAAAGCCTCAGATTTACAAAGGTAATACTACTGAACCTCAAGCACTGGGGGATGCACTGCAGGCTCTGTAAGCAATCCACAACCACATTTCCTTAACCTCTTCCCTTTTATCCCATGCCCTCCAGCCAATCTTAGGCAGCCTCACCACTTCCATCATGCTCCTCCCCTTCCCTAGAGGCAACAGTGGCTCCTTCTGTCACATAAATATCCAACAAGCACCAGTGCATGTCCACACACCTGTTGGCCAGGGCAGGGTGGGAAGCTGTGGCAAGAGACCAAGCAATCGGTTACTCAATCAGGCAATTAACCACTGTCCGAGGTGGAAGAGGGACAGTGTGAGTATGGGAGGTTCGGGCTACATGCTGGCATGGACACTAACAAACTGTAAGTTCTCAATATTTCTTTAAGGCACAGGGCAAATAGCTCTTCCTCTCCAATGCTTTTTTCTGGACTTCTCATTTCCCAGATTTAATTAACAGCCCCTCCTCCAGCTCCAGCTTGTGCAAACCACTGCTTTATTTTGTATAATTTATACTTTTCTGAGCTTTTACATGTCTCTTCCAGGTTAGATTATGAATCTCTTTGTCTTCTAAAGTCCTGAGCATCTTGCACAGTGTCTGCCACAAATATATGCTTAGCAAGTGTTGGACAAATGATGGAATGAGTAAAACTAAATCATAAAACCCTCTCCAGACTTCCATTTCCACATCAGGAGAATGATGTAGTTGGACTTTCTCAACTTAATTCTATGACTCTAAGAGATTATTGTACCCACTGTGTACTCAAATTCTACTACGAGTTACTAAGAATCAAAGGAAGTATGAAACCTGGTCCTGCCTCTCATGAGTCTAGTTAGAAGGATAAACATATTCAGTAAAGAAAATCATTTCAGGCTAAACTGCTTGGCTTTAGTTGCTACAACAGAGATTCAGAGATAAGAGAGATCTCTGCAAAGTGGAGCATTTAAACAAGGTTCTCGATGGTGGTGGGTGGGTGGGCACAGGGTGGAAGCATCCCAAGAGGAGATGACTATGGGAGCCACAGCATGGCTTTGGGGCTGTGTATATAAGCTAGTTATTTGTAGGAGGGGAATGACAAGCTCAGGAGCCACAGACCATAATTTCAGACTGCCGATTCAGTAAGAGACATTTACAACTAGATTTTGGTTCTTCTCTCTTCCTCATACCTTTAGCCCCTCACTTTCTACCTACTTCCTAAATATAGGTTCTTCTATCTCTGTCTCAACAAAGCATGTTGTCGCCCATGCTATCCCTTCAAATTGTTCCTTTCCCTCCTTAATCCCTTTAAAATGTGGCTTCCATCACCGCTTCCACTGCTCGAACAACCCCCTGAAATCTGGCTGCTGCTTCTGCCATGTGCCGATGCTACTTTCCAAAGGCCTTAAAAGCATCTATAACTGCCAACCCTCAAAGCTCTTTCTTATTACTGATCCTCCTTGACCTCTGACACTGTTTGACCTATTGACCACCAACCTACCTTTCTTGAAATGTCTCCTCTGGTTTCTGTGTCTGCTCAGTGGTGGCTTCTTCATCACAAACATCACTGTCTGTGGTTTTTTTACTGCCTTCTCTTCTTCCGTAAACACAGCTGAGGATCCTCAGTCCCTTGATGGTTACATCTTTTCATATAATGTTGGCTTCTACCCAGATGACTTATAAGCCCCTAATGTGAACTCAACTCCTTGCCCAAACTGTGGACACTGGTTTCCAACTGCCAGCTAAACTCTCAGCCTGAATTCAAAACCAGTGTCTAAAACCCAGCCCTTCCTATTTGTTCTAAACCTAGCCTTTTTTGTCCCCAACCCATTCCTCCCTACTCCCCCTTTCCTTCCCCACTGCCCCTTTCCCTTCCCAGCTACGTTTATTCCAAAGCTAAAGCCTTGTAGATTCTCCCACCCTACCATCTCAGATGCATCCTCTTCTTTTTATTTCATGTGTTCACCCTTTTGTTTGTGTAATCTCTACCTCTTAGACACCTGCCCTGTCACTCTTACTTCCAATCTATTTAAAACTGCCAAATGCACATTTTTTCTATGGTATCACTCTGATTACTCTTCTTCTCTGGGTGAAAGTCTTTCCATAATTCTCCATTCCAAACCTCCGTCTTCTATGACCCAATCTTCTAGCTTTACCTCCTACCACTATTTACTCAACCACTCAATTATAGGGATCTTGACTGTTCTCCAAAGTTGTCCCACAAATTCCCATCTCTCTTGCTCTCTCAAGCTCACCTGTCTTCCTAGAAGATCCTACCCCCCACAATTACCATAAAAATTTACATATACATCAAAATTCCTGTGAAATTACCATTTCCTTCTTGAACACAGAAACTGCTGTAATCTATCTCTTTATTTCTCCCCTAAGGCACTTAGATATTTTACTTTGAATTTACATGTATCTGTGGGCTCCAAACTAGACAGTAAGCTCCTAAGGCTGGGGACTAGGTCTTGTTTCTGAATTCTCTGGAGTGCTTAACACAGTGCCTTAAAGGCTCCCATTAAGAAGTGAATTGACTTGAACTGAACTGAATTGAATTATTGGCAAAGAGGTCTGAAGACAGTTCCCTTTATTCCTCATCTCCAGAGTAAAATCTTTGGAGAACTACTTCTTGAAAAGAATCTCTGAGCTACAGCACAGCTCACATTTAGAATTGAAATTGGATTACCATCTCCTATCTCTAGTGGAAGCTGACTTCAAAGGGTTCCGGAAGTAGTTTTTCCTTTAAAACTCTTGAGATAACATAATAGAGGCAAGTGATTCGGCAGAAGGTATCTGGGCTTGGACAATTGTCCTGAATTCTAATTTGTCCTTGCGTATACAGCCACATTTAAAGGCCATTTTACTGATGCTCTTTGGGAGGCAAAAAACTAGATTATGATATAGTTCCTGCCCTCAAGTTTAGGATTTTGATGGAAATCTATAAGAAGAGGGTTCATGTCTGTTTAACTTACCAACATATCCACAGAGCCTGGAAAATGTGTGTGCAATACATTTTTATCGAGTGAATCTGATGGGGAGATGACACCTGACCAAAGAGCTAATTAAATAAAAATCCAAGGTAGTAAATGATCAAATAAAAAAACACAAGATAGGGAAGTGACTGCATCGTATTAATCCTTGACTTCCCTACCTCACCCTCACTCTCACCTAGAGTCTAACAGTGCCCGGAATGACCCAGGTGGGCATGTTAGAGATGGAACAGCCACAGGTGTCATGGAACACAAACTTCCACCTCGTACAGGTTCTGCTGTCAAGTGTCCTTGACAAAATGTCCTCCAGCTTCTACTTAAATTCTCTCAAGGATAATAAGCTTTCTGACATCTACATTGTTGGACAACTCTTCATGTTAAAAAGACAATTCCTATATTGAGCCAAAAGCTGGCTTCTTATAAATTCCACCCACTGGTCCTAATTCTGACTCCAAAGTAACATGGTGAATCTATTTTCTCTTCCATGTGATGGCCTTTCCCATGTCTGAAGGCAGCTGTCTTGTCTCCACCACGTGAACTATTCTCCAGGCTAACTGCTCCAGCCCCCATTCTCTCAACCATTCTTCCTATGACCTGGTTTCAGAGCCACTCTTCATAATCACTACCCTCCTCTGAATGTGCTACAAGTACCCACTACAAGTACCCACTGATCCTCTAAAATGTGACCTGAGCAAAATACCTTATTTATGCTCTGTCCAAACTGCTACCTGCCACAACTGAGCCCCATCTACCATTGAATGAGGCCTAAAAGCACACCAAATTTTATCGAAGCTTCATTATTTGCCTACATTAAGCATATGATTACGTTAAAACTTCACACCCATTTTAGATAAAATCCTCCCCATCCTCTAATTTTGTGTTTATCATGAGACTTGACCAAGGCCAAAAAGAATGTTTTGCATGTACTCCATGTGATACATGGACTTGTAGGAGTAATATGGTAGATGGGGAAAAGAGCTCTCCACAAACTAGCTAAGGACCATCACTTCCCATCTCATCTATGGAATAGCACAGTAATACTCATCCTACCTTCCTCACTAGAGTAATATAAGGCTCAAATAAGATAGTTAGATTTGAAAGGGATTTGAAAAGTTGAAATAGAGACTCACATAGAAATTATTAAGGTGATTCATTCTCAAACCCCAGTGCCTTGCAACTATCTCCTAGTGGCTGCCACTATACTTTCAGGACCTCTCTCCTATGGTGGTGGTGAAGGTCCGCCTTGGTTGGTAGTATTGTGCCCTTGAAAGAACAGAGGGCTAGGTATCACAAGACCAGCCCTTACTAACTGTGTGACCGTGGCAATCCATTTAGCCTTATGGAAGTTCTCAATATCCTCCAGCCAAAGACCACCAGGAGCATACCTATAGTTAAACATGTTGGGCTTATTACTCTTTGTAGCAAGGGAGAATGCTCACTACAAGGAATCACAGGTCATTCAGTAATAGGGTGATAGAAAGAACCCATTATAGATTTTGGACCTTTGTTGGGTGATCTGAGTCAGGATCTAAGGAAATAAAGATTTTCTCTAGACTGGATGATGTCAAAAAGTGGGGGAAAGTCTTAATCTCATTTACAGCAAGAATGAGGATAAATCTATAACTGGTAAAGAAGTAAAAGTCACTCATTTTACCCAAGGGAGGGTGTTTAGCATTTATGGGTGGCATGGTGGCCTTGTTTCTGTCTATGTTTAGACAAAATTGTGAAGTGACCTTGCTTTGTCTCATTACATTATGGTCTCAGAATACACTTGTCTGAGTTTAGTATTCTTTGAGATTGTTTTTGTCCAATAGGAGGATAACATTATCTGGATGTGAGTGCCAGGCCAGCTTTCAGATGTCAGGAGCTGCTCTTTTTTTTCTTTCTCAAAAGTAATTTAACTGTTTATGAACCTCCTTGAATCTTAGTCTCCTCATCCGGAAATCAGAAATAACAATTCTAAGCATTGTGGTCAGGGGGCAGAAGTGGTAACATTTATGAAAATGCTTTGTCCACTTTACTGTTGTTTGACAAACATGGAGCTTCCTTGTTCAGTTCTTTCTCCAGATCTATGACCTGTAGAAGTTCTCGAGTTTTCCTGGGCCTCATTACCCTCATGTTACCTAGCCCTCAGAAGCAAACAAATCTTACTGATGGCTTCATAGCCTGAGTCTTCTGAGAAAGCTGCTCTTGAATTCTTCTGATAAACTTTTTTCCATAGGGGAAACCAGCCAGTTTTCTGCACTTGTTAGACAGCAAATTATCTCCTCCTCCAGTTGGAGCTGAGCTCTCTTGTAGAACAGACACTAACAGGCTGAATCCATTTTCCCATGTAAGGCAGTTGGATGATGACACTCAGCATATATTTGATTAATTAACGATTATACTCTTAAAATCTAAACATCAGTGGGTATTAGATTTGGAAGACACTAGCCATATTCTTTTTTTTTTTTTAAAGATTGTATTTATGTGACAGAGATAGAGACAGCCAACGAGAGAGGGAACACAGGCAGGGGGAGTGGGAGAGGAAGAAGCAGGCTCACAGCGGAGGAGCCTGATGTGGGGCTCGATCCCATAACGCCGGGATCACGCCCTGAGCCGAAGGCAGACGCTTGACCGCTGTGCCACCCAGGCGCCCCACACTAGCCATATTCTTGACCAAGCCCCTTATTTTATAGTTGAAGAAATTAAGGATCAGAAAAAGAAAGACCTCCTGAATTTAGTTTTCTGTGGTCTTTTGACTGCAGTCATCCCAAACTGCATGATCTACAAAGACACAGGGTGGGGTTTAATGTATTTATTCCCTTTGCTTCCAGATCATGACCTGAGCCAAGTGAGAGCTTTAACATTTAAGTTAATATTTTCATTTTTTCATTTTTTCCTCTTCAGAGTGTCTTGGGCACAGTTCTTAGGGATCCCATATTATGATATGTAAATGCTTTAAGGGGTAGACTTTTTGGAGACAAAATTATGAGTTCAACTCAATTCAAGTAACGTTTTGGAGTAATACTTGTGCTAGATGCTGGAGATATAGAAAACGATTAAACACAAATTCTTCCTTCACAGAGCTTATATTTTTATAGCCAAGATAGTACAAGTCAGAATGTATTGAGGAGTATAATGGGTGTCAAGGACAGTGGTATTTCATTCTACCAGAAGATATAGGGAAAGACCATACAAAACAGTCATTAATGCTAGAGTATGTCTATATGACTTGCCCTGCAATACACAAGCTACCGTATTATGTCCCCCAAATTCTCCCCAGTAAACTCTCTCCACCCCACTTTTGCTACCTAGAGACTAAATGATTACCCACACTGCATTATTAGAAAGAACCATAGTGCCCTATGGGTTACAGTGAGTTTAAGTCAGGTGTCATTAGTCCCTGGAAATATTTGTATGTTAGGCCTAATCTCTGTATAAAGAACTTGTGAAAGTTCTAGTCACTTGATAAGCATTTCATAAATACTTCTAACAGATCAAATAACAGCAATATTTTCAGATGTCTTTTTTTTAATATATTTCACGTAGCTGTTTTGAAAAGAACTGCTAAATATGCATTTGTTCTGTGACCATGGCAGTCTTACGTAATATATGGCAGAGGAAGAGTTTAGTTTTGAACTGTGAAAACCCTTAAAATTGTCTAGTCCAGTGATGGCAAAGTTTTAATTTCAAGAAAAAGCTCTATTTCAAATGCAGTGTTAAGAGGGATTCTGAGTCTTGTTCAGTAGGAAAGAGTGCTATAATCTATTAGCACTATGTGCTATGGGCATTTTGCCTTCCCTGATACATTACAATGCCTATGTTTGTAAAAAAGCAAATTAAAAACTAGAGAGGGAAAATGACTTGCCCAAGAGCACACAATGAGTTAGTGGGAAAAGTCGGACCAAGACCCGGGTCTCTTGATTGCAAGTATATTGCTTTTCCCCTAATCCCATGCAGCCCCCAGAAGCACCTGGGAGGTTCTGTGCAAATAGAGGAAATTGGCCCATTGTATACTAAAACAGCTCAGCTCCAAGTGGAAAACACAGTGACCATATGGAAGCTTCTACAGCCAAAGGCACTTCAAAACTACATCCAGCTCTTAGAATCCCAGAGGCTGAGAGTTGAAATGGGCTTAGCAGTCATCCAGTAAAACTATCCATCCAGGGCAGCAGTCTTTTTAAAGCTTCTCTGATGGTCCTAAACAAAATTTTGATGTAGGCAAGATTTGTATTTGTATTCGTTACAGTCCTACCTCCCTAGCCCTCTCTCCCCAACCTCCCGAGGCTCCTCTCATGGGCCTCCAGGTGTTCGTACCTTCATGATGCTCAGTTCAGTTTAGACCTTCAACCCAGGCTTAATCTTTACCCAAGTTGTTCCATAATTCAAAATGTCTGAATGACTATCTCTGTTGAATGTTCTATAAAAGCAATCTGAAAAATAGCCTTGGGTGGCTGCCCTGGGCTCTGCTTTTCCAGGCGTCTTTACTTCCTCCACTTCTGGACCTATCAATTCCCTCCTCTGTCCTCCCTGCAGCTCCAAAGGGCCTCTGACAGCGAAATGAGGTGTGAAGGATGAGTGAGGTTGATCTGAGATTCATTTGCAGGATGGATTTGAGGAGAAGGACCAAAATCAAGGATAAATCCCCAGAAACACAAGCAAGCATAGAGAGCCAAGGAGAGTATCTGGGTTGAGTGAGATGGGGAAGAGAATTGCTCTTATATACAGTACACATTGGCATAGGCACTGCACAAGGAAATAGAGACTGGACATAAATTACATTTCTTTGAAAATGAGAGAGCTGAGACTGGAAGCCTTTGCACTTTCTCTTAAACCGCTGGGACGTAACCCACATCCCAAAAGGAGGAGTAGGAGCTTGAGGGGACCACATAGACCCTCCCCTCTGCTGGCTGCGACATGCTGACTCCACCTCCCACAGCTGATTTCATCTTCAGGGTAGAGCGCAGCATGGAACCCTCCCAGACCTGCGGGGCAATCCATGAATCAGTTTTCTTGCTGTGGAGTGAATGGGTTAGACCTTTGCTCTCTGAAGATTCTCTCTCCAGGCCTCTAGGATTTTCTGTGTTCCTCAGTGGAAATCAGCACACAGACTTGATAAAAGAAACATCCCCCCTTGCTTGGGGCTGCAGAGGGTGTCCCAAAGTCATCCCCAATCTGCCTGGCCCGGTCTCTGAAGATAGGGATGGATTTAGGCTAGACTGTTAGGCACTGCTGCCCTCTGCTGGGTGGTATGTAGCCAACTGCCCCCGCAAGGTGTTCTGCCCACCCCCCAGTTGCCCAGCCATGGCTTCTGTGTTCCCCTGTGGTAACCTATGTTGCACCTCATGTTCAAGCAGAAAACCATAAAGAAACTGAGGACCCAGGATGGTGTATGTGCATGTGTGTGTTGAGGAAAGATGGCACATAAGTGTAAACCCAAATGGCCAGTTGTCCTCAGTTAGGTGAAAGCTCCCTATGACTTGAGCAAGACCTTAACTGAGGTCTCCCTCAGCAGACGTCCCCCCACTGGTTCCCAGCATGATACCACCTTCAAGCAAAGATGACCAGGGGGCTTTCAAGCTTCACCTGCCTTTTGCTATTGATGAGCTAAAGCACAGAAGCAAAATGGGAATAATTGGATGGCAGGGGAACATCAGGATATTGTAATTGTTCTCCTTGGAGATGAAAAGAGAAGCTGAAAAACATCTGCACGCTGAAATCTGCTCCGATGCGCTAAGTGGGCCAAGAAAACCTGCAGCCACGAAGTGGGGCTAATTTACTGCTCTAATCACCAGCATCCAATCTGAAGCCAGACATTATCTTAAAGTACACACCAGTTCCAGGTGGTGCACAGCAAATGTTTGATTAGTGCTACCAAATTCCCTGCAACTTGATAACACTTCCAAGCACGCAGGAATCACAGGGCTGCACACCAATGGTGGGGGCTGCTGCTGGCTCGGCAGCAGGCTGTTTCCCTTAGGTCACAACCTTCCCCAAGAAGCACAGCTCAGCCCTCTTCCCACGGTGCTGAGGTACTGGATATAAACAGGCGGGGATGAAGGGGAAGAACTTAAAAGGGGCAAGGGGAAGTAGATTTAGTAGATGAGGAAGAACCAGATTGTTTCCAGTGAGGCTTGAAAATGGACTAGAGGGAACGTGGGGGATTAAAAACCTATATAGTGTTTTCTATGTGCTAGGGGCTGAATATTTTATATATTTAAATTCTTCACATGATAGTACATGGTTATATCACTGTCTTCCCATTTTGCAGATGGGAGGACTAAGAAGTTGCCTGAGATAACTCAGCTAGGAAGTTATGGAGTCATGATTTGAACCCAGGACTGACTTAAAAGCCCTCAAAGTAAATGACGCTGATGGAAATAGGGGTTCAAATGAGGTACTGCAGATGTTAGGGTGTTCTAGAGGTTACACAGAAGAATAAGAGGAAGACTAGAAGCCAGTCAATGACTTCAGAGAAGATGAAAAGAAATGGACTGGAAGCAGCCGAGGTCTTCACTGAGCCCTTTCCATGCCCCCAGGACTGCAGTAAGTTCCATGAGAGCAGCAAAAGGCACAGTGCCTGCCCTCAAGGAGCTCGGGGTCTGTTTGAAGGAGAGGGGATTATTTGGCCCAGAAAGTAGAAATGTTTGGGGTTCAGAGTTGAGAGCTTCACTGACAAAAAGATGATTCGAATTCGCAGAGAGGAGAACATCAGCCAAATGGTGGAGGTGCAAGTGATGGTGGTGAGTTATTCTGGGGTAAATCAGGAGGCCCAGATGAGAAATTACATCTGTCTAGCTGGAGTGGGTTCAAAAACTGCAGCTGGAAACTACTTTTGGCTGGCTTTTAAAACCCAAAGCGAAGGGTCAAAGGTCTCATGGAAATTTCATATCCAAAACCCAGAGATGGGAGGGGAGATCATATTAAAACTGAAGAGAAGACAGGGTAGAGAGAGGACTGGTGACAAGGAACTCCGTTTTCATGACACCTGGAGTTGGAGCTGTTTCCTGCAGTGTCTTCTAGAAATCAAAGACCCCAGGAGGGTCTTAGAAAACCAGGGCCATCCTCAACCTTGTAGTCTGAAGGCACACAGCGCCCCCTAATGGACCCAAGCATTGCCTCTGTACCTGGCTTCTCCTGTTTCTCCACCATAGCTCACCTCATGGGGTCCCCTCCCAAAAAGGCTCACTTCTTGCTCCGTGGCAGTGTGCACAGCTACGTTAACGGATAAACCGAGTCTTGCTAAGACATAACCCTAGAGTCCTCCTCCATTCAACAGCTCCTAGGGTGCCTGCTTTCAGAAGCAGCATGTCACTGTGGTTGTCAGCATGGACTCTGGGGTCAGGCTGGGATTTGAGTTTTTGCAGTGATACCATCTGGCAGTGGGACCTGAAGCATGTTACTTGACCCCCCTGAAGCCTCAGTTTCCTCA
Source organism: Ailuropoda melanoleuca (assembly GCF_002007445.2). NCBI lineage: Eukaryota > Metazoa > Chordata > Mammalia > Carnivora > Ursidae > Ailuropoda > Ailuropoda melanoleuca. The sequence goes on from NC_048231.1 coordinate 78,795,954, forward strand.
ACTGTAGAATTGAGATCATGACAGTGCTTACCTCTCAGGGACACTGTGAAGGTTGGTGGTAATGTATGCAAACAACTTAGCATATAACTATGCACACGATGAACACATGCAATAAACAGCCACTTGTTAGTAGTTGTATAATTGTGATTCGATCTGAATTATTCTCTGTCATCATTTTGTGAATGTTAACTCTCCCTCCCTCCAGACCTGGGAACAAACTGTGGAATGCTCTGGTTTGAATTACTGTTTTTCTCTAAACTGAGCCTAGCCTAGTTACCACTTCTTCCATTGGGTTTTCCCTTACACTCTACACATTCAGGAATTTTGTTGTCTCCCCCTTACAATTTTCTTTTTTATATAATAGTCATTTATGCCCATGTCTTACAAGGGTAAGCTGCCTATTTCAGTCAAAATAGATTAGGCTGTGCTGCAACATCCAGTGAGTCCCAGTCTCAAAGGTTTTAAATAGGAAGGGCTCTTGTCTTGCTCACGCTCCTTGTCCATCAGTGAGGGGTTGGTGGTGCTCTGCTCATGGCAGCCACTCAGGGGTCAGGCTAATGGAGCATCATCATCTCACACTTTACTGGTCACCATGCAGGAAGAATAGAGAGCTGGGGAGGGTCTCATACTAGCACTTAAATGCTCCAGCATGAAAACAGAGCACATGACTTCTTGCCACAGCTCATTGCCAAACTAGTCATGTGCCCTGCCCCCAAGACAAGGAGGCAACAAATGCGACCCTACCACGTGCCTCCTCATCCCCAAGGTAAGAACCAGCTATTAGTAAGAATGAGTAGTAGGTACTACATTTCTGGAAAGCAAAGGCAATATTCTGCTTTGCACTGCCCCTCTTGTTTACCCAGCAATGTGCCTTATACAAAGTAAGTGCACAATAGAAGTCTTTGAGTAAATAACTGAAAGAATATATTTATTCACATTTATGCTATTTTTCCCAATCAAGATCAATGCCTTAGATCAAAAGTCTCTTAATGACTGCTTGTAGAAATTTCAGATATCCTCGGGGCAAGTCTGAAGGGATGGTACAGGTCACAATTTTATTCCCCTCTTATTCACACTGTGTGTTTTTACATGTAAAGAGTCGTATGAATTATTCTGACAGCTAGTAACTGGGAAGGATTATTTGCCCTCAGAAAACTGATTCACACATGAAATAGCATTGTGACATAGCTGGAAGACAGTGCACAGCTACTTGCAGAAAGTGCGTAAGAGCTGGTATGTACTGTGTCCATAGAAGAGACCGAAAAGTAGGTGGATCCCTCAAGATATCAGGTTATATAGGAAGGAGGTCATTCTTAACCTGATTTTTAAAGGCAGTGTACGGTTTGAGAAGGCTTGGAGGAGGAGGAGTCTGCAGTCTCCTAGAGCTCACCTTGCTCATATCTTAAAGAAATCATGAACCTGAAATGAGGCCTTACTTTATCACAGATGGAGAACAGTTTCACTCCTTAGCTCTTAACAACAAGAGCCATTGTAATTATCTGAGAGCTGCTTCCTTTCCTTCCTGGCAGCTGGGGCCACTCTGGCATTTCCCTTCAATGCTCCAAGGCTGGCAGTACCTAGGGTTGATCACTCTTACATATTCAGATACAGAATCTCTAACCCTTCATCTCCACCATCCCCCTCATCCTCCCCAAGAGATCATGAAAAAGTGGGATTTGCACCCATGTTTCTTTTTTTTTTTTTAAAGATTTTATTTATTTATTTGACAGAGATAGAGACAGCCAGCGAGAGAGGGAACACAAGCAGAGGGAGTGGGAGAGGAAGAAGCAGGCTCATAGCAGAGGAGCCTGATGCGGGGCTCGATCCCAGAATGCCGGGATCATGCCCTGAGCCGAAGGCAGACGCTTAACCACTGTGCCACCCAGGCGCCCCTGCACCCATGTTTCTGATTCCAGTGCTAGTTAGAAAGGAAGAGCATCTCAGCACTTGCAGGGAGAAGAGGTACAAATCACAAACAACTCCATTACCATCCATGAATGTAGAAGGGGAGTAAAGGCCACAGTTGCCCACAGGTACGTGTTAGTGTGTGATAGGACTATAAAGCCAAGGGATTCTGATACCTCCAAATGTGGGTTGGCTCCTTCAAAGAAGGCATGCTGATGTGCTAGAAGCATCTGATGAAGATTTTTTAAATATTGAATAATTAAGACAGAAGTAAAATATTCATATATAAAAATATGTGCATATAAATAGACACATAGTAATCTGGCATGGATAAGCGCAAGAGTTAACAATTTGAGAGGTAAAACCTTCTGATTTCAAATTGTTTTGCTAGAAATCTTTCTAAAATATATAGCACAAGGACGAGCCCTTGTATAGAGGAAGCTAACCATCCTGAAGCCATTTGCTGGTGATAAAGATCATCTTTCTAACCAGTTATTAGCTGGCTATTGAAGCTTGTAGCTTGAGTGGTCGCACAGAATGTGTGCTAACTCCAGGGCAGGCTTGCAGCTTGTTTTCCTGGCTAAATTTTGATATTGGTTTGTTGCTTTATAAATTTTCTTTCTCATAAATGTGAGCTACAGATTCCATCTTCATCATTTTTTGAACCACGGACCATAGGTCTCTTTCTCCAAAAGGGATGGCCCACCCAGTGGCCAAACTAAGCTTTTCCAAAAAGACTGTCTTACTCTTCATCAAAATATTACCATTCCTCATATTCAAGGTCTGACCAATGTTGCAGGATAAAAAGCACTGTTCTTGTAGTTACTCTTAGAGCCCCAAATCGACTTCAACCAGCATTCTGTCTCCCTTGGATTAAGTTAATGGGTAAGCATTGCAAAATTGTGACATTCTAGAGTTCTGCTACAAAATGTTTCTCAAATAGTTTTTCAACCAGAACACCAAAGTTGCTGTATATTTGAGGATATTTTGTGTATAAGCACCAGAGGGTTAGACAGGCTTTAAGCAAAATAAGAAAGCTGACAAAGTTTGGATACCTCACCTACTGGTTCTCTCCTTTCTCTCTTTTTTTCCTGAGCCTAGTGTCCCATGCTTATCCCCATTCCAAAAGATCTGTAAATTAGATTTGATACTCATTCTAAGGAGTAAAAATGTTGACCCTGCTAAAAGATCTTTGCATTTTGATAGATACACAAACTTTAAAAGATCATGGTAGCATGCCAAAGCCCCATGGGCATTTGGAGAGAATTTGAGAGGAGGAAAAGTGTCTTGCCAGAGTTCCTGGAGCTGCAGATCATAGGCAGCTGTTTACTCTCCCTCTGTCCCAGGCTGCGGACACGACGCACTGGGAGAAAGCTGAGTTGTGGGGCAGGCTCTGGCACGTCCAGGTGATGCTAAAGAGAGACCTGCATCTGTCCTGCTTCCTGTCTTCTACATGCCGTCCTCTCACTGGGCTTCACGAGGCAAGCTGTGAGCGAGCTCAGGCAGTACCTCAGCAGTGCCTCGTTAGCTTGTGGGGTTCCGAGAATCGGACAGTCAGGATGGACTGAGTGATCTTGCAGTCCACTAAGCTTCACAGTAGGAATGGCTGTCCACCGTGTGTCCATTGTGCTGTCCACCCCACACTTTCATCAGCTAATTCATTCATTCCTCATTAAATAAACATTCCCTATGCACTTGTTAAATGCCAGGTGCACTTGGTGAACAAAAAGACAAAAATCATACCCCAACAGAGCCTCCATTTTATTATCCTAGAGAGATGACTTTAAAAGATGCACAAATAAAATGAGGTGTATAGAGAATGGAAAGGGAGTTGGGAGGTGAGTGTGAATAAGGGTGTGCTTTTAGCTGGGCTGGTCAGGGGTGAAAGACCCAAAGAGGTGATAATGATTGCCACCTGTCACAAAGGGCCACTGGGGCCAGGCACTGAGCTGGGTGCCTTCCACACTGCTCACTGAATGCTCACAATAACCAGGTGAAGCATTCAGTATTGCTATGCCCATTTTACAGATGAGGACAGCAACATTCAGAGAGTTTAAATGCATTGTCCTGGACACACAGAGAAAAGTGAAAGCAGGATCCAAATCCCCAAATCCTAACTGCTGTGCTTAACCACAATGAGCATAGCCACCTAAGGCCATTTGGCCCCCTCAGGAACCTCAGGACACACAATAACACCCTCTTCCCCTCAACACACATATGCTTTCATCTATAACATGCTGCTTTTTTACTTTTTATCTAAGAGTTTAATTTTGTTTGATGTGTATGAATTTTCATTGCTAAATGTTGAGGGGGAGAATTGAAAAAACACAGATGACTGGCCCCAGGTATTACTGGGGCCAGTGAAAGTGCCGATGCTTCACAGCACAGCTTGGTAATCAGTGTGCATAGTGTTGACCCAGAGTTCACCGTAAAATGTCAGAATACGTTTAATAGCTCTGTTTAAAATGGGCCAGAGTAGAATAACATATCTTTAAAAGATATTCCACTAAAATAGCTGTTGTGTACAGTATTTGTTTTAATTGGCACATAACATGCTTACATAAAAAATTCACTTATCTAAAACACTGAAATAAGGTATCATTTTGTGTGACAATACACTTTCTGAAACTTTGAAAGTATGCATATGCAAATATGTATGTATATAGTTTTTCTATCTCACTTTGAAATAAAAAAAGATAATTAGAAGGTCCAATATTTATTTAAAATGTTGGGATTAAACTTGTTTTCTTTTTAAGAGCACATTTGCTTTCTATGAATGTGAGTCGACTTATTTTCTTTGTAAGAAAGCAGTAAATTCTTAGTGAAGATAGACCATGAAAGATTTTTCTTCATCGGCTCCTCTGGCATTCTTTCTCCAAAAACACTTTACTGGAAAGCCTCTTCTCTCTGTGTCTCCCCTTATACCTTTGTGATAGTACTGGTTAATATCAGTTTTATAAGTTGATACATTTTTAGAGCTATTTGATACGCATATGATCTCAACCTAAATTTGAAATAATTCAGAAGGATACAGGAAGACCCAAACTCCTGAACATGCCTTGCTCCCTTCTGGCAGCCCATGCCTAAAATTTAGTTGATATTTGATTCACTCCCCTAATTGAAACCTTGTCCTCTGCTGGAAAAATTTATTAAACGTATTCATTCGTGGGAGAGGTGGCCCATCACTTGCTGCTTTAACAGGAAAGCATGCATCAGTTCATTTTTTTCCTACAGAAATGTTGTGACAATAGATTGTCCCTGTGCATCATGGAAACCCAGGGTCAGAAGCAAGGCAATACTCAGAAGCTTTTGAAGGTTTGCTAGCCCAAGAGGATGGAAGAGATCTTAAAGCTCTTGAGAGTACCGCCAGCACTAGGAGTGGACCCAGTTCATCCACTCTGACTTGGCCTTCTCCAGGTTGTCTGAAGAAGCACCCAGCTCACTCTCTTCCCCACCCTTTCTGGCATAGCTTGGCTTGCTGTGTAGGCATGCACAATACTACCATTTTGCTGCCAGTTATCCATCCCAGAGCAGCAGCCAACATTCACTCAGTTCTTACTACAGACAGTGCACCTTACAAGCATTATAATCCTACCGAATCCTCCCCAGAACTCTCTGTGCTATCATAATCCCTGTTTTAGAGAAAGAAAATGGAGACCCAAGATCTAAGCATTAGTAAGAGACAGAGATGGGTTCCAGACTCAGATCTAAAAGGCTCCAAGCTCTTCACCCATCCTCACCTTGTCTCTTGGATGGTCTTAATTGATTCCAGTTTGCCTCCTTAAGGCAACTCAGCATTTTATCATTTGTCTTCTTAATGAAACCAGAAATATTATGCACATTAAAAGCTTTGTTGTGCTGGGATGCATTATTACTTTCATTGGTACAAGTATTACATGAGACCAATTGACAGTGGATTGAAAATTTCTGTGCCTACTCCTTCTCATTGTTCTGTTGTGTACCAGGCTGTCAGGAGTCACTTTGCACTGACATCAGTTGCTACTTTACTTAATTGATTCCGTATAATTTGTTAAGGTGTTGGAAGTCAAAGAATCATGCTCTTAAAATAGTGTGTAAATTGAAAGTAAAGAGACACACTCAAGTCCTCAGGCTTCACCATACATAAAATATGTATGAGGTTTGTAGCATCCTTTGCAACCCATGGTGTTTTGGTTATCTTAAATTTAGAATCTCAATGTCAAGGTAGAAATTACTTTTAAGATATTGTCTATTTATTTTTATACTGGCCAACCTAGCAGTTGTGAAGTCCTATCTCATGGTGGTTTTGATTTGGGTTTCCCTAATGATTCCGGATGTTGAGCGTCTTTTCATACACCTGATGGTCATTGTAGATCTTTTTTGGAGAAATGGCTATTTAAGTCCTTTGCCTATTTTCCTTATCTGGATACTGTACCCCTAATTGAAGGGCCTGAGGGGACATTAGATATTTAGCGAGTATATCCCACACGAGAACATGAAGCATTTCTGGCCAAAGTAGTCATTCGTAATCTTTTCTCATTTAACTTCTGACAAGTCAGTTCATCTGCATTCCAGTTGTTCAGTTTTATTTTGTTTTTTACCTGAGGTAAGCTTTTTATATTTATTTTTATTAAAACTTATGTTGTTTGTTCTGCATTTATTGCATATACAGAGAACTTTTTGCCATCCAGTAGCTGGCCTTCCTAGATCCACGTGATTGTATAATTGTTTTTTCTATGACTTCAGATAAACCATTGATAAAAATAAAACTGCTAATGATGTCAAAGGCAGAGTCCTAGACCAGTAGAGACTTTTCTCCATCTTTGTAGTGGTCCATTAACCTTATACCCTTGAGGTCAATTATTTACTCAGATATATGTTCATCCAACTATACTATCATCCATGTTGATCCCCCCTCCCCAACGTGTCCACATGCACTCACTGAATGTGTGAATTTCATCTATTTTCTTTTACTTTCTATTATATATTTTGTTTTCTTTTTATCTTTATTACCCCATTTAGTTAGTTAGTAGGGGCAGTGGAGTGGGAAGGTAAAGACAGCTCTGGAGTCAAGCTGCCTAGTTTGAATCCTGGCTCTATCACTTACTATCATGAGCAAATTAATGAATCCCTCTGAGCCAGTTATCACAACTGTAAATTAGAGATAACAATAGGGCTTACCTGCTTAAAGCAATATTTACAGAATTGGATAAATTCATCTATTAAAAAAAAACTTAGTTCAGGGCCTGGTCCATTGTAGGCCCTCAGGAATTAGCAATAATGATGATTGTGGTGATACAAATAAATTGCCTAGCTGCCAGCTTCTGTTACTTTTGACATGAATCCTAGCAGGGGAATTAGGAAGTAGCATTTACTGAGAACCTACTATATGCCAGGAGTTTACATATATAATCTGTTGATTTTCACACACAAAAAGTAGTAGATATTCTGTGCATAGAATTCATTTTATGTGGAGGAAAACTGTGGCTCATAGAGATGAAATGAAAAGGGCAAGGCCCGTATAGATTTAAGATAACAGACCAGGATCCTAAAGGAATTCTTCTGAGTCCAAAGCCCTCAACCTTTTTCCTTCCCCTTCCTCTGCATTGAGTGTGTGGCTGACATCAAAGCTGGATGTTCGTTATTGACTGAAATCAGATAATGAAGGCCAAGGTTCTTGAGGGAAATCGGATGGTTGTGCCGCTTCCGGGCTGTCTTGGGCATCAGACCAGATTCTTATCATGAAGCAGCAGGGGTTGGGTGGGCAGGCATTCACTATAAGACAATAGTGTGTTCAAAAGCCTTGAAAGCAGGGAGTAGAACAAATACTTGTGTACCAGTGTTCACAGTAGCATTATTTACAGCAGCCGAAGGGTGGAAGCAACCCACACGTTCATTGACAGACAAATGGATAAACGAAATGTGGTCTATACATACAATGGAATATTATTCATTCTTAAAAAGGAATGTAATTCTGACACACGTTATTACATGGACAAACCTGAGGACGTTACGCTGTGTGAACTAAGCCAGACACAAAAGGACACATATTGTGTAACTCCACTTATGTGAGTTTCTGAGACTAGTCAAACTTACGGAAACAGAAAGTAGAAAGGTGTTTGCCAGGGGTGGGGACGAGCAGGGAGTGGGGAGTTGTTGTGTAGTGGGTACAGAGTTTCAGTTGGGGTTCATGGAAGAGTTCTGGAGACGGACAGATGGTACAACAATGTATGCATACTTAATGCCACAGAGCTGTACATTTTAAAATGGTTAAAATTCCGTGTTATGTATATTTTACCACAATAAAAAATATATTTAGAGAGCCAAGAAATAATGTAGTGACACATATTAGATGCTAAGTTCCATCTCATTTAATCTTCACGGTAATTTCAAGAAGTAGGTCTTACTGTTGCTCTCAATTTTGAGATCAGGGCCCTGAGGCAGAAAGAGGTCAAGAGCCCTACCCATGTTCACACAGCCAGCAGACTGCAGTCAGGATTTGAACCCAGTCTGGCTTCTGGGTTTATGCTCTTACCCACTGTGTTAAAATTGGCAAAGAAAACTACGACTCCAGAGTCTGGGGAGAACCTTCAGTTGTAGGCCCTGGAGGCGCTCCCCGAGCCGGGGCTGAGGTCCCCCGTGTGGGATCTGGTGCCCTAGTTGTGAGCACCTGAACCAGCAGAGGAGCCAGCTAACCCGCAGGCCTTGACGCCACCGCACTTCTCTGCGAGGCAGGGTTTGGAGTTTATCTCCAGTTCTGAATGCCTTCCCAGAGCCTCATAAATATCCCAGACGTGGGAGACCCAGCTGGGGTCCGTGGTCGAGAAGTCCGTGTGGGTGAAATGCCACTTCCTTGGCTTCTGCCGGTTGTTGGCACCAAAGAACTCGGGAGGTTTCCTGCCAGTGGCTGATCTTTGTTTTTTTCTTTTCCTTTCATTATTCTGTTTCCTGGGGTTGTGGGGGGGGGGGAGGAAGAATATATATTATGATGGAACTTTTTTTTTTCCATTTGCATCTATTTTTTTCTACTTTTTCAGATTTTTCTTCTATTTGCTGCCACCTACACACTCCCAACCACACAGGAAGACAACTGGTGAGCTTACATTTAGAGTGAAAAGGGGACTGATTATGCTACTACTCCTGCAGAGGAATTTGCAAATGAGAACGGGTAGTAAGAGCCAAGTGACAGAGCCATCCCATCGACACCTTCTTCATCCTGGCTTCCTCCTCATCCTCATCAGAGTTGGCTGCAGCCCCAAAGGTCCTATAGACCGGAGGCAATCGACTGTCCTGTGACCATTCATGGCCGCCACATCACAGTCAATTGCAATTTGTGTCACAAGAATGGGGTCACTGGCCGTGGCTGAAGTATGGAAGTTTAGGGTAAAATTTTTAATGTAATATTATTTGAAACAAATCTATAAAAAGAGTTGCAAGAATAGTACAAGGAGATTTTATCCAGAGACCCCAGTCAAGCTACACCAAATGCTCCAATGCTGTCCTTTATAGCAAAAGGTTGCTGGGTTACACCCAGGTATCACAGCTCTCTAATTTTCTTCCATCTGGAATAGTCCTTCGGTTTGTTCTTACATCTCACACGCTTTACCTTTTTGAAGACTACAAGGCAGTCATTTGTGGAATGTCCCTTAACCGGGCTTGGTCATATCCTTCCTCATGATTAGACCCAGGTTGTCCATTTTGGGCAGGAAATCCCAGGAATAATGCTATTCTGCATGTTGGCATCCCTCAGGTGGCACACAGTATCAGCTTGTCCCATTCATGTTGATACTGTGATCCACATAATTAAAAAGTGTCTTCCTGGTTTCCCCATTATAAAATTATTTTTCCTTTTGTATGTCATCAGTAGTTTGTGTGTAGATATTCTGAGATAATGTAAAGATCTCTTTCGTTATCCTATTTTATCCACTAGTTTTAGCCTCCACTGATGTGGAGTGTGTAATGATCGACATGGTGATTTCCTAATTCCTTCCTTCTACATTTCCTAGTTGGCATTCTCCTGTAACAAAGAGCTTTAATTTCTCCCCATGTTTTTGTTCATTTGTTTATTTATATCAACCTTGACTCACGGATTTCTATTTTATTCAACGTGTCATAATTCATTCCTATCATTATTTCTTTTGGTGTTCAACTTTGTCCTAGATTTGGCCAGCAGGAGTTCCTTCAAGCTGGCTCCTGTGTCCTTTTCATCTAGCTGTGTCATTCTTTGAGCAGTTCATTGAATTATACTTTCCCTGCCCCATCCCTAGAATCAGCCGTTCCTCTAAGGTTGCCTGGTTCTTTTTAGTGAATGGTGGCAGCTGGAAGCTAAGATCTGGGTTCTGGGTGTGCTCAATCTCCTAGGGTGCTGCTGCCTCAAAGACTTCTCAATGACAGGGTTTACCCCCTGCCCGCTACTCAGATTTCACCTTCGTGGGTCTTCCCTTCTACCCTGTGTAAAATGGAAACCCCTGGCACCATCCCTAGCCACAGTCTATCCATCTGCCTTTCTTTAGTTTTTTCCCTGTCACCTATTATTATATAATACCACAAGTATTTTTATGAGTTTACTAGCCCACCCCCCCCCCAAAATATTGGCTTAATGAGGGTAAGCACTATGCTAGGTGACCAAAACAAATGAAAATCCTTGTCCTCATTAATGAATGTGAACAATATATAGAATTACCTAGGAAAAGAAGCCAAGGCAAAGTATATATAATAGCCTTAAGCTTAGGAAAGCCACAGCTACGTAAGAAATGGCAGGAGGCTGACGGCTAAGGAGGGGAGAGAAGAGTAAATGAGGGAAGAGCAGCTAGGTAAGCCCATACCACACAGACCTGTGTAGCTCAGTAAAAGGATTTGGTACATCTCCTTAGAAGTGCCACAGGAAGCCCCTGCAGGGTTTTAAATACAGGAGTGACCTAATCTACCTTATATTTTTCAAAGATCACACTGGTTACTTAATGGAGAAATAATTATATGGGGGCAAGACTTTTAGCAGAGATACTTATATGGAGGTTACTGCATGATGAGATGATGGCCTACAGTGGTGGCAGTAGACATAACAGTAGAAGACTTAGGAGATATTTTGGAGAAAGACACCCCAGGACCACTGGTGATGGATTAGATGTGATGGGTGAGGAAGAAAGAAGTGTCAGTAATGATCCCCAAGGTATATTTTCAAGAAGAGGGAATTGAATCTGGACTTGTCTGGCTTCAAAGCCTGCCATCTTAACTGTCTTGACATCCCCAGATGGCTATAAGAGAATGAGGCTTTGCAGGTGAATGTTTGGATCAAGAGTTTCTTTATAAAACCTGTACACACATTCCTATCTACCAGGGAGCCAAATCCCCCTCTAGTCAAAGAAGTGATGATCTAGGCCCCCAACACCTATGACAGGGACCTACAGTCCCTTTGGAGGTCTTACCAGAGACCCAGGAGCTGGCAAAGGAACCCCCATGAAAACCCCAGAACGAAGAATCACATTCCAGCTTTCTTACCCAACACCCCTCCTCTCCTTTCCTACTGCAAAAATGTTTCTCTTTGTAATTGTCTATAAAAGATTATTGTCTGCATTTTATTTAATTATTCTGTATGAAGTAATTATGAGAGAATAATCAGCCAGTTCGCCGATAATAGACGTTTCATAAAAGAACACAAAAGACGCTAATAAAGGCAGAGCCAGCCCTCATCGCTGTCATTATTAGTTTCTCTACATCTTTAATTTTCACACATTTTTATTCTTTGCCTGAAATTAATTGTCCATTTTTTTCCCCAATCAGGTTTATTGCAAGTGGGCCACTTCTAGATAGCTATACCGTTGGTGTGTTTATCTGGCAAACGTCCCAGTAGATCTTGTCAATATTGAAATATCTATCTGGGAGGCCAGGAGGAAAAGAATCATAAAATCATTGTGTCTGGGTAGTCTAAGGATATCACAGGAATTCAGCCACTCCCCACCACCCACCGCTGCCCAACATCTTCCTTTTACAAACAAAGAATCTGAATCCTTGAGAGGAGTTTACAGATGTGGTAGCAGTCCTGAGACCAGAACCCAGACCTCTTGCATAAATCTTGAACAGTGGAGCTATAGTAGGATTTAACCAGTCTCAAGTGGAATTAAGCTTCCTGTCATAGGTGAACCATTCAGAGGATGGCGTCGGGGGCTTCACCACCCCTGTGCACACTTGTAGAACAGATCTTCCTTCAGCTCCTAGCTCCTGAAAAATTCTTGTTATGAATAAGACACTTCAGTAGTCCCTAACAGGGTATATTAATCTACTAGGGCTGCTGTTAACAAACGACCACAGACTAGATGGAATAAACAACAGACATTTATTTTTTCATAGTTCTGGGACCTGCAAGTCCAGGTTCAGGGTGCCAGGAGATCTGGTTTCTGTGAGGCCTCTCTCCACGGCTTACATGTGCTCACATGGCCTTTCCTCTGTGCGTATGCAGACAGCAATGGCTCTGGTGTTTCTTCCTCTTGCTATCAGATTAGGTCCCCAACCTTAACACCTTATTTAACTTCAGTTACCTCCTTGAAGGCCCTATCTCCAAATATAGTCATTAGAGTTTAGGGCTTCAACATATGAATGGGGGGGCACAGTTCAGTCTATAACTGGATAATAATAATTCTTTCACAGAATTCTAAGGATAATAATTTAATCAAAGCATCTCTTTTTTTTTTTTTTAACTTTTAAGCTAGTAATGGTAATAATTGCTTGGAAGCCACAATAGTGCTCCATAGCTTTGGGTCCTGGACTTAGTGGTGTCTCTCAGACTCTTGAGATGGGTTGCTCCTGAGCTGTCTGCATTCATGCTGACTTGTCCTCATGCGAGCTGGCTAGAGAGCCTGTGCCAGGGGTGCAGCTTCGGCACGGAGCAGGCAGAAACTTAGTGGACACTCCACAGCCTCGTCAAGCCTCAGCATGAATCATCCTATGTGCTGGGTAGGGACCATGCTAGGTCGGTCCTTCTTTGCATCCCCAGTGTCAGAAACAGTTAGAGATGAAGGAATGAGTGAGTAGATGCTCTGTAGGAGTCTCATTTGATCACCAGATTCCTCTGCTTAAAATGCTTCAGTGGCTTCCCAGCACCCAGGGGGTGAAGGCTGGTGTGGACTTCCAGGATCCAGCCATCTCCACCCCTCTAGACTCAGCACTTCTCACTTTGGCACCAGTCCCTTTTCCCCTCTATCTCTGCCCATGCTAAGCTTCTTGCAGTTTTCGGAATACCTGAAGCCCTCCCACGCATCTGCATCTTTCCTGCTGCCTGGAAGGACCCTTCCTTTACCTGACTGGCTGAGTTCAGGCATCAAGACTCCCTCACCTCCTAGTTTGGGAGGTTCTCCCATTTTCTGGGTTCTTGTTGCTTTCTATCCAAATCCAGAGTTATATGTGTGCATTAACTTATCTGTCTCTCTCCATGAGGTATGATACTTTTATCTGTATAATCTTAAAATCTGGCACAATGCCTGGTACATGAAGGGTTAATTAACCAAATGTATTATGATATTATTAATGTTTGCATTGTATAATAATAAGGCTAGTTTTCCAATCCATAAATCAGAAACCGGTGCAGTATATACCTATATAAGAAAGTTTATGGTCTTGGGAGCTCAGAGAATTTGGCCAACTCCTGAGTTCCCTCCCTATCTTCCTTCTTCCCATCAGTGGGCAGTATCTCCCTTATGGCGCTTCATACTTGCTGGAATGGGAAACTTGGTGGACAGTGGACATGATACAGTAATTTCCAAATCTGTCCGCATCTCCTGGGAAACTTATGATTACATATTACCAGACTACGCTCCCTATTTCTAGTGAATGAATCTCCCCAGGAGAGACCCCAGGTGTCTCTGTGATCAGCCAGGTGACAACCACTGATACAGTGGGAAGACGACTAAAGCTGGAGTTTCTCCCTGCTCTGGCCACTGATGAGCTGAGTCTCTGTGGTAAGGTCATTCATCTCTTTAGATTTTTACTTTGGTTTCCATGCATGTGGAGAGGGTGCAACTGGATTAGTGTTTGTCAATCTATTTTCTCAGCAATGGAACAAAATTTGCACAGAAGCCCAATACATAAAACAGAGAAAAAAAAACAAAAGCTGGGTTGTAATGGTTGAGGATGGAGAAGACTTCCCACTCAGCCTCATTCTCATTTCCACCAGCACTGTCCTGAGAAGCCCTCAGGACACTTCCATGTGGGACTTCCAGGGCTTTCTAGCATGTAATTTGAAAAATCTTAGACCAGAAAATCTAGGTCTCTGCCAGTTGGCATTTTGTGATTCCATGTTAATAATGTGCTTACTTAGAGATGAGCCCTCAGGTCACTTTATAGAACAGTCTAGAACGTTACAGAACATGCCCCAGGGCAGAAGAGCAGTTTGAGAATGTGAAGGAAGAGCTTCAAGAAAAAAAGGCAGAAAAACAGTTGAAACAGCTCTGGAGCTCTGAGATGCACAAGGTGTAGGGAGAAGGACATCAGTGAGCAGAACACATCAGCGTGCTAAAACCAGGAGAGAGAACACATAGGAAAGGGTTGACATAGAAGAATCCAGAGGAATCCAGGGCATCCAAGAATTCTGTATATCTCAGTAGGAAATGAGAGGGTGCTTATTGCTGAAACAGAGGTCAGTATCAGGATTTTTCCCATCTAATTCTTCTCCATGGAGGAAAATTCAACCCTAATAAATCCTTAGGTTCCATACGGTTCTGTTTCAGGACAGTGTCATATTCAAAGAAATAAAATTTAATGACCAAAGCCAATTAAAAATATCTAATCTATTTTGATATCTTTGAGGTCCAAATCATAACACATAGCAGTACTTCTCTAAAAACTCCTTTTCTTACCTCTCCAGTTCTTTTCCATCCTCACTGTTAGAATTTTTTCATTCTAGAAGTTCTTCATTTTCCCCCTGTACTCACCTGACTCCACCCAACACCCAGATGAAAACCTCCTTATCTGGCAAAGATTGTGACCAGGTTTTAACATGTATTATGTCTCCACTCATAGCCCCACGTTCATGCCTAACTCAAGTTCATTCCTGAGTGTCTCTCCTTTGATTTGAATCCATCTCATAATTTTAACCCAGCTGCTCACTTAAAAGATGTGCTTTGAATGCTGTCTCTCGCACAGCATTTTTTCTTAATGCTGAGCCTTGCTGTTGGACTCTGCCTGGTTCCATCTGCCCCTCCCTTCCATCCCCACCCACCCAGTCTCCTCCTATCCTGACACTAAGTAGACTCACCCAGACCCTCCGAAGAAAACTCCCGGTAGATGAGAGTTCACAGGGGCAGACTCCGAGGAACCAGGTACCAGATATTCTCACCTTTCATTCCAAAGACTCTTCTAGTAAAGGCTGAATCTCCTCCATACCTAAACCACTATTTACAAAGCAGTATGTTTACACTCACTCAGGGCAACAACAGTAGTTAATTGCCTGAGCTCAACTTTTAAAATCCTGTGTTCTTTTAGCTAGTGCAAGACAGAACCCTGGCCCTGGATTACTGCACCACTGTCCATTCAAAGAACACACGACACCCATCTGTTGGCATTGAAAAGGGGCAACTGCAAGCTCTAATCTGTGGGCCTATGTAGAGGAACTCTGCCACAGAAACAAATCGTACCATTTTTGTTCACATAATAAGCAATTGCAATTATGAACCTCCCCACGTTGCTTGCTTAATTATTACCTAGGTCAGGCTGAAATACGTTTGGTGGAAATCGAGCTGCCTTTCTTTGAACTGAGGCACAAATGCTTTACTCTTCACTGTTAATATCATTGCTGGGGAAATCAAGCTGGCATATGTTTTCAGTAATCACCACTGAGATCATTTTTCTCTCTCTCTCTGGGGTAATTCTGGGAAAGGAAAGCATTCAAAATATTATATTTGCCATCCCCTAGCACGTTCATGTCATGTAGCACCTACAATTAATGAGTGGTACTTGTGAGGATGTGAATCATTACAGCAAAGCATTTAATTCCATTCTTCTCCAAAGCATTGATTTAATCCACCCTGAGTTAAACCCGAGCCCTACCGCACCTTCCCTGAATAGAGCTCTATGAGATAACATGGTGTGTCCGAACGACAGTAATTTTGCACATGTACATAGCAGCTTCCAGGCTAGGATCTCCAAGAGTTGCTTCACACATGATAATTGATGGCACCTCTAAGCGTTACATTAAACATTTAATTGAACAGTTAAATGTGGATTAATGAGGCCATTAATTAATACAGTGGGGAAGTCTACAATTCTTATCTGTGAACCACAGAGAGGATTTCCCCACACCGTGTATTTGAAACTCCATCAGGAAAATTCAAAATTGTGAAGCTGTTGGCAGTGGGAAAGAAGGAGTGCAGTGACAGTAGAAATAGCGTAAAGCTGTCAGGAAGAAGACCCAGAATTTGGAGGCATGAGTTCAAGACCAGGCTTTACTACTAACTGCTCTATTACTATATAATTCACTTTACCCCTCTAGGACTGGTTTCCTAATCTGGAAAATAGAGATCTACATCGTCATCCCTAAGATTTATTTTATTTAACCAGTGCTCTGAGTCTGTGAATTTAACCAAATGGATTCTGGGAGTGGCTCAGTTGCTCACCTATTCAAGTATCTGTTGCCCCTCCTCCCCAAACATTTGATTCAGAGCTCCAATCCCTCCAGTTACAGCTCTCTAAGGGCAGGTGGAAGAGCATTGACTTGGATTCAAAAGTCCCACTTCCACTCTGCCACTGGTGAGGCGAGATTCCAGAAGTCAACAAACACATCTGGTTCTCTGCTCATCATTCTTCTCATGATCAAATGCAAGAAGTTGTTATAAGGACTAAATGAGATACTTTATACAAGAACTAGAGTGTAATATGTATGTGAGCTGCTGTTTTTGTTTTTATTATCATCACCATGGCCAGTGACAGCTGGTTCTGGGAGTCACATCAGGGCCTATGGCTACTTCCTCATCTTTCTACTTTCCTTCCTTTCTTCTCCTACCTTAAATCTCATTCTTGAGTTTTTCTTTTTCTAAATGTAGAGAGACTATTTATCATCAAGCCTTTTGATGCCCATAATTCTTCATTCAACAAAGTACAATTAAACCTAACTTTTATGACTAAGTAGTGAAAATGAACCAGAAGGAAAATTCTAGAGTTCTGTATGGTGGCATTTCCTCTTCCAAAGTAAAAGTCCATTGACCTTAAAGGGATACTTTCCTTCCATGCACCCCTTTTCCAAAAAAGCATTTTCAGGACTTTCCTTAGATGAAAATGAAGAAGCAAAAGAATTTAGTAAATAATTGTTTGTGCTTCCCCACCACCACCACTGCCCCCAAATCCACATGAGCAGTATATTTTAGAGAAATTATTTAACTTTAAGTGGACTTTATAAACTTTCATAGTGAGGTCATTTGGGATGGTCTTTATGTGAATCTCTGAGGCAGATGATCAAAAGATTAAATTATGTTTGGTAGCATTTTATTACTAAATATGCTTTTTATTACCTCATATGAAAATATGAATTCTCTCTTGCCCAAAATGTTTTATTTTTTACTATATTAAAAAGCAAATCTTATTAATTCATTCAAAACATGTTTATTGGACACTTAATATATGGCAGGTAATGTGCTGAAGAATATACTTATGTATATAGATATATTTCTTTCTATATATTTATACAGACATTTGATCCCTATTTGCAGATTTCATATTTAAAATTCACCTACATGCTAAAATTTATCTGTTACCCCAAAATCAGTACTCACAGTGTTTTTCACAACACTCATAGTGTCATTTAAGGACATGTGGAGAATGGTGAAAAAATTGAGTTGCCTGACTCACACATTCCCAGCTAAGTCAAACAAGAAGACACTCTGCCATCTTGTTTCAGCTGTCATACAGCAAACAAGTGTCTTTTTGTAGTTTACGTAGTGCCACATATTTTTTTTGCATTTTTATGCTTTTTGTTTGTGATTCTCCTATTTAAATTGGCTTCCAGCGCAGAGCTGAGGTCCTATCTAGTGTTCCTAAAGTTCAAGAAGGCTGCGTTGTACCTTACAGAGAAAATATGTGTGTTATTAGATAAGCTTTATCAGGCATGAATTAAATATGATATATTTTCATGAGAGATATCGTGCTGCTGGCCATGATGTCAACATTAATGAATTAACAATATATATTATATAAGGTACTTTAAACAGAAACACACATAAAACAAGATTATGTATTGACCGGTTGGCAAAAATGTGAAGAGAGGCTCTCAGGAATCTTGTATTTCCCGTAGGAGCAATTGCTCAGTATTCACTAATTCAGTGTTAGAAGCAACTTTCTAGAACATAACTACCTCAAATAATGAGAATTGACTGTATATATACATGTGCGTAATGGAGTTAAGTACTAGACACCGACTATAGAGTATAATTAGAACTTATGCGGTGCTCTTCTATTTAACCTGTTAATCTCACCAGAAGTTGCTAATTTAAATGAGCATTTCTGCTTTTATTAGGATAAATGAGAACCAGTCAGCTGAGTCTTAGGAAACAAAATTGTCAGCCTTCAAAACCAAACTTCACTATGTTAAGAACTCTGATCCACCCAAAGATAGTTTATCTTTGTATAAGCCAAGTTTGAATCTCCCCATAACACAGACTCAATTCCCCACACCCACAATGCAAACCATGTCATCTCTATTGTCTCAGAGATCATCCGTCCACTCCGCAGCAAGCATTCACCCAAGGTGTACTAGGTCATGGGTAGCAGGGAGGACAGGTCCTCATCTTACCCTTGCCACAACCTCATGATTTGATAGGGAGATGTGGAACCACTACTGAGGGGAACTCAGCCTAGGATGGAGGGTGAATGTCAGTCAAAACTGCCCGGAGGTTAAGATGCTTGAACTGAGAGATAAGGACCAGTGAGCATGGTGACCTGGGTGGGATCCCTGGTGCAAGGGTCCACAGCACTTATTCTGTGTGATGTCCCAGAATAGACATCACGGGCTGCACCGTCAAAAGCCAGGTTCTCAAGAAAGCTTTCCCTGGAGACACAATCCCCTCCCTGGACACATACATTTCCAACCACGGCTAGATCTGGATCTTCCCAGAGAGCTCCTTTCTTTTGCATCCTGGCACTTACTTGATAAGCGTCTGTCTCCCCAAATAGACGGTGTGCCCCTGAAAGCAGGGGCCAGGTGTTTCTGTTGTTGTTGTTCACCGTGGCAGCTCCCACTGCCTTACACGCTACCTGGCACAAACCACTGAACAGCTGAATGGAGATTGCAGAATAAGGCTGAGGTCTTATCCCTAGGGGGACAGCTTTGCTCAAGGTTTGGCAAGTCAAAATATTAGGGGGATTTTTTCATCCTGGGAAATAAATGTACATCCCATAGGCATTTTTATCTTCATGTTCTAAGCTTTTTGTGGCCTAACTCTTTGACTAGATAATAGGTAAATTAGCAGTAACTAGAACTGAAAAGAGAGAAAACAGAAAGGTTTCTGGCCCTCTAACTTACGGTTTTCAATGCAACCTTTGGTCCCAGCAGCTTGGCCTGTGTTCTCAGCTCAGAGTGGAGACTGTCCACATGGTCAGGGGGTTCACATACCTGCTTTATAATCACCTGATTAGATATAATCACCAGATTTGAGCTTGAGGATCAGCCCGGAATCCCATCCCTAGAGGTTTACTTGCTTGTCCTTAGTCCCCTTAAATTTCCTTACCATGAAGACCCCAAATCTCAGTGTGTGTGAAGTAAGATAAAGCACATCCAAGTGGGACAAATGTCATAGGATGCATCATAGGTGCTGATCAGGATCAAGATACCCAAAATGACTAACCCTGAGATGGTAGAAGAATGCTGTGAAGCATCTGAACCAGGAGGCCTTGCCCTTCTCCTGTTGTGGGGTTCTTAAACTCAGCTGTTCATGGGGCTGGCCCTGTAATGTAAATAGGAGGAGTGGCCAGGTAGTGCCATGACAAGCCCTGTCCCGAGTGGGCAGCTGCTTCTCAGCTCCATGCAAGAATCTTGGACTAGTGTTATGTTGCCAAATTTTCTGATTTTTTAAGATAAAGTGGAAATCTGGCATTCTAGCTTCAGCTTGTCAGTTCTGTTGCTGTTATTGTTTTTCTGAAGGGCCTTTGGTCCATCATTAGGGAGAAGATAAAGACAAATAGAACCATGTGCCCATCGAAAGGAGCCTAAGGTCCGGGGGGAGAGCTAAAGCTCACGCATGCAAAGATCATTATACACAGTAGCTTATGTTAGCTAATGTGATCTACGGGGAAAGAGTGTTGGAAAGCTTTATTACGCACTTTCAGTGAGCAGAATCTCCTCTCTTTGGTAAAAAAACTGCACTATTTCTGCCCCCAGAAGAGGAAGATTTTTCTGCCAACAGGGTCTTTTTGCTCAGCTTGTGGGGTTGTAGAGTCGCTTAGAGAATTGTGTTGCAGTGTGGTAAGAAGGCTATCAAAGGTGGTTGCATCATAGTCAAACAACTGTACTGTGCTAGCGCTCTTCAGCTTCCTTTCCTTTTCCTCTTTCCTCATCTGGACTCAGGTCCAAGTCCCCGACTTCCAATAAGGCATTCTTTTCTGTCCTTACTTAAGAGGAAGGAGCAATCAGAATTTTAAGGTAATGGCAACAATTAAGATTCAGAATTCCAATGCCTTTATAAAACATGGTTGCTTTTTCTCCAGCTCTATCTAGCAAGGCGATCAGACTTTACCTGTTTCTGCCAATGCTGAGCCATAGTAGTTAATACGGAGGGTTCTGGAGCAACTGTTCTTGATCCCAGTCTCATTACTTCTCACACTAGCAGTGTGACTGTGGCTAAGGTGCTTAACCTGGTCTGTAAGCCATCATTTTCTCATCTCTATATAAGGTAATAATAATACCTATTTCTGGGTTGTTTTGTGAGGCTCAGATGAGATCATACATGTAACTTTACATGGGTGAAAAACCCTACAGGTATCCCCAGAGAGTTTAGTAAGTGAGAAGATCATGCATAGTTCTAGATGTGAAGCACAGAGATCTGTACCTGGCATTTAAAAAATGCTCCGTTAAAGAGAGTCAGTATCATTATTATCAAACAGGAGCATAAATACTTTCTTGCTGTGGAATATTGTGAAAATAAGGGCGCATCTGCAGAATTTCTAATTTACTGCAAACAGAACAAGTCAGCCTAGGCAAAGCCATGCTTAGTATCATGCAGGTGGTGGCTGAGCTCTGACCTGGCCGATGGAGAAATGTGCCCCTCCGGGCCCAGCCCTCAGCATGCAGCATCGCAGGCCTGAGTTACAGTGCAGTGCATGCAGTCCAAACCCATCTCCCACCGGTTGGAAAGTGGCCCTAGTTAAATAACAAACAATGGCACACTCAGAATTTTCCAAGATTTTTGGAATCCTAGACAGAGAAATTGTGAACAGAGGAATCTTCTGAGAGAGCCCAACAACTTAAGAAAGAAATTCCTTCTTCTCTCTTTCTCTCATCACTCTTTTCTGTCTACCAATGCATCCATGTATACAATGAGCAGTGCATCGGAACATTTGGACATGTGAGCAATTCACTTTTCCAGAGGAAAGTTTGTCCTCTGCAGACTTACAGAATTGCATCAATTCCTCAGAGATGCAGTGGCTTTCCCATGTGCCAGACACTGTGCTGGGCACTGAAGGTACAATAACTGGAAAATACAGGGGCGCCTGGGTGGCACAGCAGTTAAGTGTCTGCCTTCGGCTCAGGGCGTGATCCCGGCGTTGTGGGATCGAGCCCCACATCAGGCTCCTCCCCTAGGAGCCTGCTTCTTCCTCTCCCACTCCCCTTGCTAGTGTTCCCTCTCTCGCTGGCTGTCTCTATCTCTGTCGAATAAATAAATAAAATCTTTAAAAAAAATAACTGGAAAATACAGTCCCTGACCTCAAGGGTCTCGTGGTCTTGGAGACAGGGTTATCTTTGCAGAGCCCCAGCCATCCCTTTTCTCCTTCTAGGGCTCTTCCCATCCTGAGTGCCCAGTGTGTTCTCCACAAACAGTCTGATCAACGTCTTTGTACCAACCTCTGCATGGCTACATTGCACTCAAGTCTGCGTGCGTGTTTAACCTCTTCAGATCACAAGGGCGTCTGCTTTTTAAAAGGGGAGGATACATCTTAAACCAAAATGATGATCTCAAATGGCAAATTTTTAGACATTCTTAAAAAGGTAGGTAGCGAATTTTGATAAACTGGGTGTGTACTTGCTGACTACATGAGTAAGCCAGCTGTGTGGCTACCAAATATGTCTTGGTCAGGATCCTCCTGGACTGCTGAGTAGGTTTAGAAGTCCCATATCCTGTAGGTATCCTTTATCACAGTGGAAAAACTTAAGCTTTTGCTGAGAATTAAGACCCAGGGGCGGGTGTGTTTCTGTCGTCATTCTCTCTAATTTTCTACAACGGAGCTTTTCTGATGTTGCCCAAGCAAACGTGTCATTTGTTGTACTCCCTAGAATGCCACAACATGTGTGTATACACTGAGACTTGGTCATGGACTGAACGTGCCCATCAAAGCTCGCTGACTGAGCCTTCTCCATTGCGGGATGGCATAAGTCAAATATTAGTCTTAATTTAAACTAGACCATTAACATAGTAGAATTCTCTGTCATTCTAGATAACTTCAGAGCCAATGGCTCTCATGTTCCCAAGTGTTAAAGAATTGCGACTTCAAAGGGTTCAACTCTTCCCCAATTTTTATTTAGAAAACTGATAATGGTTGAAATAAGCCACAGGAGGTCAAAGAGCCAGGTGGCCAGGGAGCTTATACCCAGGATGAGAAACCCTTGCTACCTGCTGGTTTAATAGGCTGCCCTTATTTCTAATGGGGCTTGAGTGGAGCTGAAATCGAGGCCAAGAGACCATATCAGAGCGATCTTAACATCGAACCACCTGACACTGGGTCTGTGGGGGATATTTCATCATTGTCTGCTTGACCTTTGGCCTCTTAGACTTACAGCCCATCATTTAAGGGAAGCAGCGACTAAAAAAGCCATTTGTTCCCCGTTGAATGTACCTGTCCTGACGCACTGTCAACAGCTGTTTGCATTGCTAACTGTGCCAAGGGAAAACAATTGATGCCGGCAAACTCGAATTTCTAACCACCTCTTTTATTTTTGTCACTCCTGGTGCTAATGATGACCTATATTCTCTACCATAATGATTATCCTAAAAGTCTTTTTGGCTTTGAAGAGAGCATTTGAGTCCTAAGTGCCTATATTGTGAAAGAATATAATATGGAGAGGTCTATTATCTTAGAATTCATTTGCCCATTTTTTTTCTTTTTTTGAGGCAGCACTGTAAATTAAACCGCTTGAGTTGGCTTTGTAGGTTTCTTTTTTCTTTCCTTATTTTTTTTTTTTTTGCATACACAGCAAGGATAACTACACCTCAGATTTATGAGCCTTGTGAGCAGGTTGCCATGGCAACCACTCTGGCTGCTCTACACCAAATAACCTTGTCATGTGAGCATTTATCACAGGAACATCAAGGACTGGATTGCACTGTACGCTCTTTGGCTAAACAGCAGGATTTTTCTGAATAATAATTGGTCGTGGCCTTTTATTCCACCAGTCAGAGTTAATCATCCTCGGAATCTGAAATTAACCATAATGCATTCAAGACGCGGAGTGCAGCCATTCAAAAATTCCTCTTTGGAGGAAGAAAACTTTCGAATGATCTTTGCTCTTTGTTGTATATGACCATTGTTGTTATTGTTATTGTCATTATTATTACTGGGAAGGCTTCAGGAGAGAAGAATGAGGATTTGGAACGACACATAGAACTCATTACCATGATATAAATAAAATGGGCATTTTAACTAGCCTATTATTTATGAGAAATAAAAAGACATTTTAAACTGCCATCAAAACCAGTAGTTTTTTTTTTTCCTCTCAAATTACCTTTACAGGACATTTGATCATTTGAATGGATTTTACTAAGTTAATTTATTTTCCATAGATTCATGTTTTACTACACACCCAGAAATTTCAATGTGCTTCTGATGTAGCATATTAGGAGGGAAAATGAATGGGGTGTAAAGGATCAGCGAGCTGTCTCCGTGCCTACACAGCCTGCGTGTGTGTGCACGCACACATGGGCACTTATGTGCATGTACATGAACCCACGGGATGGACCCCAGAAAGACAATAATTACATCACAGGGATACAGCTGGCTCTCTGTCACAGGCAATTATGTTAGAGCAGGGGGTGGGTGGGTTAAAAAAAGTGTCAGGATTGTTGTTACTCCTCAACAGAGAGGTTTTCTGATCCATGAAGAGTTGCCATGTAAAATTCTACTAGGGATGAGAACGAACTTCAGCAAATTCACCAAACTTGTTTTCTTGGATACTTTAACACTTACTGTTCTCCGTGATCCTCTCTCCTACCCCTGCTTCTTGCACTTCCTTAGTCCCAGAGTCTTATTTCTTACAGGTTATCTCTCATGGTTATTGTCGATAATAATCTTCTCTCCTTAAGTGTGGCCTCTCCCAAGGATAGTTACATAAAAAACTAAACATTGAATCTTAAATGAAAGAATTTAAGTAATAAGTAAAGAATAAATTTTTTTAAAGAAGGGATTAAAGGAGGAAAGGAAAATTTTATTTTTCATTTTGGATTTACTTATTTATTTGAGAGAGAGGGGGCAGGGGGAAAGGCAGAGAGAGAGAGAGAATCCTGAAGCAGACTCACCAGCTGAGCTGGTAGCCAGATGCAGGACTCGATTCCAGGACCCTGAGATCATGACCTGAGCCAAAAATCAAGAGTCACCGCTTAACTGACTGAGCCATCCAAGCACCCCAAGAATATTTCTAAAATTTCCATCCAATTTTACCTTCAGGGTAGCCATGTACTTTACCACCTTCTAAGACCTGTAGTCAGTCCAGTCAAATAACTGACTGGATTTGGAACTGAAAAGTAGCTAAATGGGCACATTTTGAATAAAGTTATTCAGGGAAATGGCACTGCCCACCCATGTCAGATCCCTGCTTTGTCTTTTTGCAGTTCTCCCTTGGAAATAAATTATACATGGGGCAGGCAGTAAGCCGAGTTGGAAAAGTAAGACATAGAGCAGTAGTGGGAACACATTCATTCATTCATTCATCAGCTATATATTAAGGTCCTTGTAAATGCCAAGGATACTGCTAGGTGCTGTGGGGGAAATGGCAAGGAATGAGATCTGATTCCCGTCCTCTAGGCACTTACCAGCTCACAAGGCAGATAAAATATGTACAGAACCTAGGTAGCCGCTGCACTGTTAAATGAGAAAACAATTTCTTGTAAGTTAGTGGCATAAAAGTCCAGAAATGGCAGTAGTCACTGGCATTGTCATGGGAGAGCTACTGTAGTTTCTGGTGTTGGAACTGCTGGACTCTAATGATGTATGGAAGGCTGGTGATTGGAAAGAGAGCATTTTAGGGAGAAAAGGTGCCAGGAGTGAAAGCAAGAGACCCAGAAGTATTTGGTGTATTCTGAGGATGGTCAACATTTGCTGGGGCTCCAGGTTCACATCCATGAGTTGTGGGTAGACATAAGACTGGCAAATACCTTCAGGCTGTATTTGAAGTGTCATTATCAAGTCCACTTAAGTGTCATGCTAAGATGCTGAGACATTTATTTGAGTGGCATTAGAGAGTCATTTCAGGTTTTTAAGCAGAATATTGATCTAATCAAAGCCATAGGAAAATTTAAATGAAACTGGGGTGAGAAGGTGGAAGACATTTCAGAAGTTGTTTGATCACTTGGAAAGGTGGATTTATCCCAAGTCCCTGATCAACTAGCTTTCCTTCTTATTTTGTTTCCCGGGGGAAATGGGGGAACCATCTCCCTTTTGATGATGGCTTTGAGGTGCTTTGTTTGAGGTGGGCAGAGGATCCATCCTGGTGTGAGCCTCAGATCCATAGCTTAGCAATTAGGCAGGAGAATAGTTAGGAAAATGCAACTGGTCATACATAGTTGGGTTGGTCAGGCTGAAGCACCAGACTCATCATTTGATTTCTCAAGTTTTAGTAAGACTTTTATGAGGAGGAAAGAAGTGATCAGTATTAACTGGCACTCAGTAAGCTATGACCAATCTGCCAGTGAGCATTGCTGTTATTATATCCAAGAGTGCTTTACTTAAAGAGAAACATGTTCACGCTATGTGGTAGAGAATCTTCACAGAATTGTGTCTGGAACCCAGGGTTCATGAAGCCCACCCTGACTGGATGATCCCTGGGGCTCCTCATCGCTCCCTCTGACTCTGTTAGAGGGTGTGTGACATGTGTGGGGAAGCTTTAAAATGTGAACAGAAGGGTAAATAATTCTCTGTCTGGTGCCCATTCACTCTGTCTTGCTCTTGACCATCAAACTATTGAGCAAATTTGTTCTGCATTGTGGTTCTGTACCAGAAGTTGTTGAAAATGAAGTTTTTCTTCTTTCTCCTTTTTCGTTTTTTAAGATCTGTAAGGACAAAAAGCAATGTGTCCTTCGTACTCTCAGTAGAGTGGGCATTCTTCTTTTTGTTAGTTCTCAATATCAGGTTCTCCCTGGTTAGAAATAGCAGCTCTGTTGGGAAGATTGTGTGTTACCTGTACTTGCATAACAAATCT
This sequence comes from Ailuropoda melanoleuca, assembly GCF_002007445.2. Lineage (NCBI taxonomy): Eukaryota > Metazoa > Chordata > Mammalia > Carnivora > Ursidae > Ailuropoda > Ailuropoda melanoleuca. The sequence continues at coordinate 78,822,436 of NC_048231.1, forward strand.
CTCCAAAATATGATGGCTTAAAGCAAGAATAATATTTTAGTATCTCTCACTGTTTCTAAGGATCATAATTCAGGAATAACTTGGCTAGGCAGTGCTGGCTAGGGACCTTAGTCAAATGTCAGGGAAGGCTATTGTCATCTGAAGATTTGGCTAGGGCTAGAAAATATACATCCGAGATGGCCCACTCACAAGCTGGCAAGTTGGTATTAGCTGTTGTCGAGAGTCCTCACTTCTTCACCACAAGCGTCTTTCCACAAGGCTGCTTGAGTGTCCTCACAACATGGTGGTTGGCTTCCCCCAGGATGAGTAAGTAATATTAGAGACCAAGCTCAAAGTCCTGATGGCCCAGTCTTGGAAATCACACACTATCACTTATGATTTATTCTATTGGTCATACAATATATTGTGTATTCTATTGTGATATATTCTGTTATCACATGATAGAACAGCCTGATTGGATGGGGGCGGGGGAATTACACAAGGTGTGAACCCCAGAAGTTATAGATTACAGGGAGGTATCTTAGTGGCTGCCTACCACAGAAGTGCTGTATCTCTGCACCGTGAGCTTCTGGGATTAAGAAAAGAAACTACCCTATTTCTGCTCAAAAACTCTGGAAAGAATTTTACTTGTACTAAGGTTGAGCAGTGCTCATTGGAGAAGAATTGCTTTAATCTGACATAGTCTGGAATAATGGTCAATAATGGGTCAAAGTATTTTAAATATACATTAAAACAGTAAACCTTTTATTTTAGCTTAAAGTTATAAATGTGTATTCATTTACCAATATTTTCATTTTTCCTTTTTTTTGAGAAAACAATAATTTTCCTTTGAGTAAGGACCTTCTAATTAAATTTCTGCATCATCTTTTCCTCCAAACCATTCCCAGAATACGTAATTTACATAATCTAGTTTTGGTTTCCTTAAAATAAAGCAGAACCTAAAATGTATTTTCCAAGCAATATGAAAACAGAATTTGTCAAGACCTTTATAATTTTCAACTAATTTCTTAGAGCTGCTTCACCCATGCTCGATTCAACATCATTTTTTAAAAAATCAACTTCCTACTTATTGACTTTCTCCAAAGCAACCAACTTGGACTTAGTTTTTATCAATGAAACAACTCTCTTTGCATTTGTGTTTCACATTTTTGCATAATTTTTAAATAAATTACATACTTACAACTACAACCAGCATAAAAGAGCTTGGGAACAAACATAATTGATTCTTGCAAAGCATACAGAATAACAGGTAGGAGTAGAATGCACTGGCCTCCTAGAGAGGACTGTGCTAGCCTAAGTTCATCAAGATGTCTTAAAGCAGGATTGACAGCATCAGATAAGTGGTCATGTGTTAAGGCAATGTTTATGGTCAATATTTTTACTTACTTGCATTTTCTTTAAAAATGTGCATTGAAATGACTGATCTTTGTGCTCCTGCCTCAAAAGTCAAGTCTGTAAATCATTGAACTGTCCATGTAGCTGATCCGATAATCATTGACTATCAATGAACCCACAATGCTTTTCTTACCAAGCATGTAGGAGAGGCCTGGAGAAGGCCTTAAGGAATGGAAGATGAATGCTTAAGAGTTAACTCTATTTGGTCCCAAACCTTAGGGTGATAATGTGGATCAGTTTCTAATCCAGTGCCGAATGGCAATATGTGGCAATAAGTGTGTCAGCATCAGTCTCAGTAGTCAGGGTAGGCTTTCTGGAGGAAAGGATCTTAGCTTTAGCATTGAATAGGATATGAGACATCCATTGATACGGGAGGTTATACTACAGAAATGAGTATGAGTGGGAACAATAAGAATATTCGTAGAATACCAAAGAAAACCTGGAAAAGAAAAGCTGAAAAATGTGATCTCTTGGAGATATTTGAGGATATTTGAGGACTGTCAGACTGCCAAGAGGGCACTGGGTAGATTCAAGTGAGGAGAAGAAGCTGGAGCCAGGATCAGTATGCAGGAGCTATTAGAGTTTGGAAACAATGTGTGAGAGGGTCCTGACAAATGTAGTTTGTGGGTAGAGAGTTTTCACTAGAAAAAAGTAGCCGAATTTGGGAGCTATAAAACAGGGAAGATGAGTAGAAGAAATGCAAGTTTGAGTCTAGGGAGATATGAGAAATAGTTGGTGCCTCTGTCATAGTGTGAACATATGGGAAGGGTAAGGAAGTGAATGCAGATTTAGGCTGAGTAGGGCGGGGGGAGGGGTTGGAAGAGGAGGAGTGGATGTTTGGAAACATGGGAGGACGGGACCCAAGGAGAGGGGATGGAATCCATGGGGTAGATTCAGGAATCACTTACAGAGCAGCCTGTGGGAGATCCCAAAAGTGGGTGGGTCAAACCTCTGGGGATGGTCTTACAGGGAGAGAGAAGGTCAAAGTCAAGTCCTAAGTCTGGGCCAAAACCCTGCTCCATCCCCTGAGCCAGAGCTTTTCATGGCCCAGAAAAGGCAGCTAAAGGAGCTGCTGCCTAAAATCTTAGAGTCTAAGCTTTTCATTTCCCCATTTGCCCCATTTTGGGAATCCCATCCTCTTGTATTTTCTTTCTGGGTTTCCATCTGGACAATAGGCAATCAAACTTTGTGTAAGCATGTGCTCCGTTTCAGTCAGTTTTGTGTGTGTGTGTGTGTGTAGACTCAGCCTGGCTCCCCCAGCCTCTCATTTATCTCTGCCCTTTCTTTGTTCTCCCCTCCTAACTTTTCTAATCATTCCATTACCTAAAATTTCTCCCTTGTTAAGGATGGGAAGCCCTCCATTAGAACCCACACTCCATTGTGTCACACATCGTTTAAATATCTTTATCACTTTCCCACTGGGAAAAAACAGTAATTGATGGTATTTCCATTTATCTTCACTTTCTCTGTTGCGTTTGGGGAAAAGATGACGGTTTCAAATAGCTCATTATTTATTTTCCACTCAGGCTCAAGTTGGATTCCAGCACCGTCCTTACAGGGACCCAGACTTCCCACAATCCCATAATGTTTTATGAGCAGTTTTACAATCCAGACACTGCATTATCATGTCCTTCTGAAGGGTGGTTATGTGAATTGTCAGGAAACAGGAGCTGAAAGATAGGGTAATCGGCCACTGCTTGACAGCTAGTTCACAATTTGCCCTGGTGAGAGCCCTTTGCTCTGGAGCTCCTGTGTAGAGGAGCTGCTGTGGTAGGGCCAAGTGACCGCGGATTTTTAAAAGGCTCTCATATTCAACAACAGTGTACATAAGCTGAGGGGCTACACAGAAACATTGACATGGAAAGATCCCTTAATGAGAATCTAGGCTATCCCACCCATTTTATGGATGAAGAGACTGGAGCTGAGGTATGGGATGTGATCAACAAGGGACACACATATGACAACCTTGGGACTAGAAACTAAGCTTCTGACAGCCAAAAAAAAAGAAGTGTTAAAAACATTGTTTTGCTAAATACATATAAATATGACACCCAGTCTATTCAACAGTCCCAAGTAGAAACAAAAACCCACAGATGATGACATGCCTTAATTCTAACTTGATGTTTTGTGTTGAGAAAACAAAGTGAACAGAAATCCTGGTAATTGACATACCTTTGTCTCAAGAGTTGGTGCTCGAATGCTCCATTTTTTATTTACTTGTCAGACTGCATCATTCTACCCAAGATTTATTGAGATGGAGTTTTTCCCATCCCTTATTCATCTCTCTTTTGCTTTCCCACAAAGGAGAGAAAAAGCTGGAGCTGAGTGGAGTAGCTTCTCCCCACCATATTTGGAGCATGCTAACCAGTGCCACTCTGGGGGCTGGCTTTCAGGGAGATGCCTGAGATGGCAGAGGGAGGAGAACTTTGACTCACAGACTTCACATAACAGCATCTATTAAGAATCTCAGCAGAACCCTGGGCAGATGGGATTTCCTGTAAGAAGATGGGGTTGGGAAGTACAGTGTGTAAAAGGCCTGAAGTGACATGCAGTAAAAAGAACATTGGACTTGGACGCAGGTTCTGGTTCTGACTTTGCAACTAGGTAGCTGTATGACCTTTCTGGGCCTCCGTACTCTCATGTATAAGATAAAGGGTTCGTTCTGTAGACTCGGAGACCCTGCCCAGCTCTAACATTCAGGGATTCTATGGAGAGACTGCTTTCCGGTGATGGTGAACAATGATTGCAAGGAACATGGGCCGGAAGGGGAATGCTGAGGAGAGGCTAATGGGAAACACATGGTGTGGATGACTAGAAGCAGGAAGAAAGGGAGGCCCGGGAGTTCCCTGTAAAAGCTTCACTTCTCCAGGGGCAAACTGTTTCCAAAATCACAACCAAGCACAAGCAAGAGTTAGACACCCATAACTTAACTTTTTTATTGCTTATCAGAGAAAAGCAATTCATAATCATCTCTGTTGACTTTCAAAACACCCCCGTGAGGTAAACAGAGTCTATAATCCTGCATTTATATATGAGATAACGGAGGCTCCGGGAAGGTAAAAGACTTCCCAAGATGTGTTATTTATGGGCTGAGTTGGACAAGTTCCAAAGTTTCCTAGGTCCTACTACAGGCCTTCTCCAACTCAGTTTGTGATAATACACTTGCATTTCTACAGAACTTTTTACTTTCAAAATGTGTTTAAAAACCATTACCTCGGGGCACCTGAGTTGCTCTGTGGGTTAAGTGACCAGCCTCACGTCATAATCATGCCTCACGTCATGATCTCAGGGTTAAGTGGTGGAGCCCCGCACTGGCACATTGGGCTCCACACTCAGTGGGGAGTCCGCTTGAGATTTTCTCCCTCTCCCTCTGCTCCTCCCCCCCCCCACTCTTTCTTTCTCAAATAAATAAAATCTTTTTAAAAAATTACCTCCTATTTCTCCCACTGTAGCCCTGTTAGGATACTAGGGACTATTTCTCCTATTTTAGAGATGAGGAAACTGAGTCCTAGGGAAATTAAGTGATTTTCCCTGAGTTATCTATTTGTCCAACAAAGCCTCATAGAGCACTTAAGATTCACCAAGTATAACCCAGACACAGCTGCCTAATGTCAAGGCCAGTTTTGATCTCAGTGTCTCAACTGCATATCCAATGCCCTTTAGGAGCTGTCATTTTTTTTTTTTAAAGTAAGCTCCACACCCAAAGTGGGGCTCAAACTCATGACCTTGAGATCAAGAGTCACATGCTCTACTGACTGAACCAGCCGGGCACCCCTAGGAGCTGTGATTTTTTTTTTTAAGATTTTATTTACTTATTTGACAGAAAGAGACAGCCAGCGAGAGAGGGAACACAAGCAGGGGGAGTGGTAGAGAAAGAAGCAGGCTCCTAGTGGAGAAGCCTGATGTGGGGCTCGATCCCACAATGCTGAGATCACGCCCTGAGCCGAAGGCAGACGCTTAACGACTGCGCCACGCAGGCGCCCCAGGAGCTGTGATTTTCAGCCTGAAAACAAAAAACTCTCAGAAGAAGCTTCCAAATATGGCATGGACAAAATGGCCCTACAATGGTAATATCCCATCCAAATATCCAAATAGCAATCCTCCATCACCCACTTTTATTTTAAGACGGTCTTCTAGCCGCAGTTAATGATTTAGGAGATACATAATAATTCTTAGAGGTATGCAGGGCAGTAGCAACAGTTGATGAGTGCGCCAGGCCCAGGCTTCAACTTTGATTTGAAATAAGCAAAGCATGTACCCCTGCTTTCCAAACTCCCAGTGCTATGTCGTCTCTCCCTTTTCAACACCATGATTCCACAGCCTCCTCCACCCTAGAAATTTATCCTTGGTTCAGTCCCTACTAGTCCCCGCTGATGTGCCAGTGCATCAGTGGAATAAGCACTTGCAAGAACAGAGGCTGGATGGTCAGCCCTTAGAGATGGCTCAGAAAGAGGTCTCTGCCCCAGGGGAAGGCTCTGAGACTCTCACCACCTTCGAAAACGTGCTCGCTGGAAGTACTACAACTACCTCATTACATGATGTGTCCTGGAATTTGGTCCGTCAGTTAAGCCCTCATATATATTAGTAAGTTGTCCATACTCTGGTTGACAAACATGACATTAACCTTCTACAGATCCTGAAAGCAATCCCAGTTTCCACATTTCCCTTTAGCTCTTCTCTATCGGTAGGTAACATAGCCCAGGTTTGTTTTTTGGGTTTTTTTTGGGGGGGGGGGGTTAAGTTGGGGCAAAGGGCATGGGAGGGAGATTTTATCTGACTGAAAAACTGTGCGCTACCCCTCCACTTCAGAAATGGTGTTTCTCACCCAGGATGCTCTTAGAGCCTCTGGAAGTGCAGGCAAGTTTCTCCTACACCATCCACATTGTGTTGTATAGTCTTTTTTGACTATGAGAGAGCAAGTCCCTGGGCACAAAAGGGAAGTCTGTGTCTAGGAAAATGACCAAGCCAATGCTCCTGCTTTCTCCCATCTGCACTTCTCTTCTTGCGTTTGGTGTCACCTTACTGACAACCCCTCCTATCCAGCAGCAATCCGGTAGTCAAGACCCAACTTTAGCCCCGTTCTTCTCATTCTGTGCAGACCATTCCACCTGCCTTGGACCTCTCCCTTTCCTGGGCTGCCACAACCAATCTTTCTCTTCTTCACTGAGTGAAATTTGCCATTATTATTCTTCAGTTGCTCACTGACTTGTCAAGTGTGTAGTCACAACTTTCCAGTTGGAGTATAGGCTCCCTGAAGGCAAAAGACACACTTTCTTCATCTCTGTTCCTTGCTATGGTTTATGTTAGCTGGTCATGTGGAATGTGTTAGTTTGTTTTAAAAATGACTTCCAAGCAGAGCACGCCCTGACAACGCAAAGCAGAACGGAGTGAAGCATATGTATACTGGGTGGAATAATAGCTCTTGAGTAAGACTGGACATTTTCTAAGGGGAACACGATGATGTCCCACAGTTCTGGCTCTGCCCCAGGGTAGTTGCATTGGTCACGCATGCCGGTGTGAGGAAGTCTCTTCTTTGCTGATTCTGGACCACCCGTCACAACAGCAGGAAATATATCCATCTGCTATCCTCCCTCAGGGAATGACTACATTGTAACCATCTCCTTTCACCTCTTAAGATGCCAAATGTATTCATTCCTTCTTCAACACAGAGTTGGGGAAATATTAGTATTGGCTGAGTTGAGACTATGGGTCATTTTACTTAGTTAATAGTGACTGAGTCATTCCAAAATACCTACTGAGGGACATAAGTAGCGTGGAAATGGACACCCGACCCCTTTTCACTGGAAAATTGTGGGGGTGATTCTTTATATTTGTCATGGTTGAAACCAAACCCCTGATCTGACATTCACTTAATTTTTCTTCATGGTGAAAGCTGTTGACTTCTCCTATTAGTGGGATTAGAAAAAACAGTACTGGCCTGGAAATCAGGAGGGTTGGCTTCTCACCCTGGCTCTGTGCCCAAGACCTCCTCCCCCTGGTTCTTTCCCTGGGACCACACCACTTGCACACCTGCTTGTCACTTAGTACCAAGTGATGGGTTCATTTGGGTGGCATGCTTCCTCTGAAGACCACCCAGAAGTTCCTGCTGACACTCATGCTTTCTGCTTAAAATTATTGGCAGCAGGGAGACCAACCTCTGAGGTACACAGTGTATGTGTAGAAAGGTATCAAAGTTCCATCTGGAGGGTCTGGGAACCAAGTTCTCTCCTATGTCATCCACTGATCCACATGTGATCAGCAAAGCCCCTTTAGTTTCTGTGTTTGTTTCTCTGCCCCTAAGTTGGAAACAATGATAAACCCCCACCCAAGGGTTTCTTCCAGGGTTCTTGAGAATTAAATGGGATTAGAAATACGATCATATTTTAGAAGCAAAATGATGTGGAGAAACAGATGGTTGTCAGAACATCATTGTTTGTGTAGCCAAGAGGATAGCCCAGGCAGGGACCTGACATGTGGTTCTAGCTTGGCTTCTTTGTGATCTTAGGCAAGTCATAAGATCTCCCCAGGCCTTATTTTCCCCATCTGTCAAATGGGGATTAAAATAACTGCCGTACCTTTCACACAAGGGTGCAGTGAAGATCTGAAAGAATATGTGTGAAAGAGCATTGACAAGTATACAACACTATTTTCAAGTAAGAAAGTGTTTGCTGTTTTTAGTAAGTCTGTCTGGATTGAAGTCCATTCATTCCATGTAAGAAACTCACCCTCCTAAGAGAGAGTCCCAGAGGGAAAGCTTATATGCAAATTACCCAACAACTACACCTGCATCACTTCTGAAAGATGTGTCATTCAACACAAGGAGCACCAGCCTGGGAATTAAAGATGGAAGGTAGACATTTACAAGGAAAACTCACAACACAGCCAGTCCCTGGGGATAGCATATATCTTAGCGGTATTATATCCAACTCAAATAAAACAACACCTTTCAAGGGCGCAGTGTCACTTCTTCGGATTGTTGGATAGAAATGATCCATGTTTAAGAAGCTATAAAATGGCGACCACAGACCATAACTTTAAAATAAAAAAACTGCTTTCCAGAATTGTAAAGAAATTGTACACAATATTGGAAGTGCAGAGGAGAAATAGTGCTAATGTGAATATAGGCAGAGAGCAGCACCGACAATGGGCACCACAAAATTGTGGGAAGGGAAATCCCTGAGGGCTGGAGAGAGAGCTCCCCCTATGAGCTGGAGGTTATGGGTACATAACCCCCAGAGCACATACCATATAAATTTGTCCTAAAACATGGGTTATAATTGAAAAATCAAGGAGGCAGAGGAGTATGCCAAGGTGACATGGGTCTGGGTAGGGAAGTGAGCAGAGGGAATAGCAGATTTAATGATAGAATGGACCAATCCCTTGAACTGCACTTACAAAAGACCTGTGCCACTCACCACCCCAAGTCAAGAGAAGAAAAACTAACTAAAACTTCCATTTGGGTTCTATTTAATAAATATAAGACACATAGAAATTCAGCTTCTCTGAAGTCATTCAGGATGATGACTGGTGGTTCCTGATGAGTAGTGGTGCATCACTGATGATGAACTGGTGGAGAACTGGTTCATGATGAGCCCCTCCAATTTGTCCCCTACCATTGGTTCTAGATTTCTGGGAAGAGATGGACATCCGTTGCTCTCATGAAAAAAGTCCTATAAGCACTGACACCATCCCCTCACAAGTGCCTGACATATAAGAGGACTAAGTAGCAGGTGCATTAACGAACAGGGATGAGAAAGAGTCCAGGGACCAAAGACAAAATTTACTGTCTTATGTATTTGGAGGAACATTGACCAGGACCACAAATGAAGTTATGTAATGGAGGAGAAGGGAAACAAGAACAAAGATGTTAGACTTCTGAATTTATTGGTATGAGATGATGTTCATGACATATCATTAAATTAAAAATTACCTTATGAAATAATATATACTCTATGTTTTCATATTTTAAAAAGAAAAATACATATTGAATAAATTAACAGTTACATTTTTAAAAGCTAAATCTATCAAACCAAGAGTCTGTGGGGAGTTCACATTTCTAGAAAGAACCTGCCTGTGACAGTATACTGGCCATGGCTAAGCATAGGAAGTTGTTCTTTGTGCAGTATGATTTGAGAGGCAAAGACCTATCTGAGCAGAAGCATGCTGGTGGGGCCCAGGGAAGACCACCCTACCTGTGCACTCTCAGGGTGTTCCATAGTAGCACTGGGAAAGCCTTGAGTGAGGGAAATAGCCCATCACTCCATTCCCTCTTGTCAAAGCTCTGTGATACGGACAGCTCTTAGTTCCTAGGACCCTGCACTCATAGTCCAACAGGCCTCTCCAGCCTAGCCAGTCTTGGAATAGAATTAACTCATCTTTTTGCATAGATTTCAGCCTCACAAACAGAGTCTAGTCTTTGACAAGAGTCTAGAGGGAAAAGAAGACAGAGTGCTTGAGTGTGCTCTTCCAAATCAAGCTACTTCCTGGGGCACCCAGAAGTCTCCTTTTGTGGCTCCCCGGGGGCTCTGAGTTCTGATCTCTGCATGAAGAGGACCTGCCATTGCAGCCAGGTCCAGTGAAGGTCTGTGACTGAGGAACCTGATCCTCTTCACTCCAGAAGTTCTTTTCATCACTCCCTACAGACTCAAAGGTGCTCACTTAAGGAGGACCAGGTTGCTTGGACCTAGTGACTTTTTTTTAAAGAAACTTAATAATCTACCTTAATACCTGTACTGTCTCTCGCTCCTTCATTCATATAGTTCACACTCAGCCTCCATTCTGAGAACACTTGTGTGTTACATAATTAGGGTTTGGGCCAGGCCTTTCTTAGTAATTTCCTCTCTCTTTAAATGTCTAACCAGTTCAGTAAACTTTGAAAAGAGTCTTAGAAGCCATTTGCTCAAACATCACCATTTTTGCAGTTGGGGAAAACAGTCTTTGAGAGAGTTAAGTAACTTGCCCAAAATCACAATAACTGGTTTGTAGCAGAGCTGGAAGGAAAGACAGGTTTCCAAATCACGAACTCAGTGTTCTTTCTATGGCTTCGTTTTACCTGTTAGGTTTTTTGAATATTTGCTATGCGGGGTTAGAGAAAAGCATAGGCCTGGCCCCTACCCTCAAAGCTATAAATTGAATTGAGTAGACAAAGCATACACAAGGTGAAATGAGAGGGCTGTCATAGTAACCCATTTAACACCGACCAAAGGATTTCTGGAAAAAGGGAGAGAGCCCTGTGTGTTGGTCTCTGGACTGGGCTCCACCTATGGAAGGGAACTATGACATCAGGAAGACACCGAAGGGAGAAGCTTGAGAGGCAGGTTAGAAAGCGGTCGGTAGGAGAAGAAAGGGATAAAGAAAGGGGGGGTATCAGAAGGGGGAATGAAGCATGAGAGACTATGGACTCTGAGAAACAAACTGAGGGCTTCAGAGGGGAGGGGGGTGGGGGAATGGGATAGGCTGGTGATGGGTATTAAGGAGGGCACGTATTGCATGGTGCACTGGGTGTTATACGCAACTAATGAATCATCGAACTTTACATCAAAAACCAGGGATGCACTGTATGGTGACTAACATAATATAATAAAAATATATTATTATAAAAAAAAAAGAAGAAAGCGAATGTAACGCAGGTACAGAAAGCCTGCAGAGGTGAATGGGCTTCACATGGTGGTAGCACAGAAGTCTACTCACTGTCCACCCAAACAGAGAGATGTATAGATCAGTGGAGGTGACAGGCTGGGTGGGCCCCCAGAGAGCCCCATTAGCCTTTGACCAGTGTGAGCCCTGTACTTAAGGAGACTTCTCTGGCTAGGTGTGGATGACTCAATTTTAGAAGGGGGAGGAAACAGGGAGGGAGTTTAGGACCCAGGCGAGGGATATAAAGGATTTGGAGATGGGCGAAGAAGAGGTAGAATATCTTACATAATCCATTTTAGATCTCTTACCCTGTATTTGGAAATAATCGTATAACATTTCATTTGTGTTGATAATTAGATAGAGCTTAATGCTGAATAGGCAGAGGGAATAGCTCCTATATGGCATTATTTGTGCTAAAGTCTGGCAGCGACCATTAGACTCTCTTCTCAAGGGATCTCTGGAGACAGTATTTTTGTAAGAATTAAGAAGTTATGTATAGCATGCCTATTATCAAGAAGATATATATAGATATATGGATATCTCTATATATAATATATATCTTATGCTTAGCAAGGAAATGAGTGTGTGGTGTATGTGTGTGCATGCAATGTCTGGTTAATGAAGAATCTTGGCCTGTCACTAACTAGTTCAGTGACGTTGGGTAATTTACAAAACCTCTCCTGTGCCTTAATTTCTTTACAGTGAAATAAAGATAATAACACTTACCTTGCAGGATTATCCAAAGAAGTAAATAAGATAAAAACACCTTAGGAAGTACCTAACACATAGTATAGGTTGGTTCATTTTTCTCTTTTGTATCTATAAAACAGGAGGACTTTGAGGGAATTGGCGGGGGCGGGGGGCGGTGGGGCAATAGTAGGCTGGAGGTTAGGATGCTGTGTCAGCACAGTTAGAAACTATTAGAAACTGGAAGTCATGCAAGCAAGAGAGCAGTGATGTGTTTACCATTTGCTTTAGGGAGAGGAAACAGGCACTACCCAAGCTCGGTGAGTCTGGTCTAGGGCTGATGGCCCGCTAAGATCACTCACGCCTTGGTGCCCAGGCCTGGGCTTTGCAAGGTGTGCAGGGAAGTCATTGTGAGGTGATGATTCATTCAGTAAGATGAAGGAAATGGAAAGTGTGATGCCGGGGAGAGGAAGAAACAAACTGCCCTGGGTAGAGCCCTTGGCCCTTAGAGGGTTCTCGTTTTTCCAGCTGAGTGTCTCTTATTAGGTTACTTGACAATGGAAAGCAGTACAGTGCTAGTAACACAGTCCACACAGCCCCTGGTTTGTGCAAAGAGACTTGGAGCACAGCTTCACTGTTGAATATCATTCCCCCAGCAAGACAATGCCTCATTTGCATATTTGTTCTTTGTCACTATTTGTTTTTATTCTGAGCATCCATTAGCCTCCTACTATGTCTCCATCTTTTATAATAAGAATAGCACTGTTCCAAAGGATAACAGCATTCCCCAGCATGGCACCCTGCTCAAGAACATGCAGTGTTCTCCACAGCAAGGAAGGAAAATGACAGACACTCCCATGTCACAGGGGCAGGCCAGACCCAGGTGACTGAAAGAAGTTTCTGGTGTAGCTTTGGGGAAATCACCGTTGTAATTTCTGGAGAAAGTAGCTCTTCTGAAGAAAAGTAGCTAAAACAATAAAGGGGTGATTAATTAGCAAGTGGCCCAAAAAACTCAGTCCCTTTTTTTTTTAATTTTTACTTTTTTTTTTAATGTAAAGTTGGGTGATTCATTAGTTGCGTATAACATCCAGTGCGNGATAATTGTCTTTCTCTGCTTGACTTATTTCACTTAGCATTATCTCCTCCAGTGCCGTCCATGTTGCAGCAAATGTTGAGAATTCGTTCTTTCTGATAGCTGAGTAATATTCCATTGTATATATGGACCACAGCTTCTTAATCCAGTCATCTGTTGAAGGGCATCTCGGCTCCTTCCATGATTTGGCTATTGTGGACAATGCAGCTATGAACATTGGGGTGCATATGGCCCTTCTCTTTACTACGTCTGTATCTTTGGGGTAAACACCCAGTAGTGCAATGGCTGGGTCATAGGGTAGTTCAATTTTTAACTTTTTAAGGGACCTCCACACTGTTTTCCAGAGTGGCTGTACCAACTTGCATTCCCACCAACAATGTAGGAGGGATCCCCTTTCTCCACATCCTCTCCAACAATTGTTGTTTCTTGCCTTGTCTATCTTTGCCATTCTAACTGGCGTAAGGTGGTATCTCAGTGTGGTTTTGATTTGAATTTCCCTGATGGCTAATGATTTTGAACATTTTTTCATGTGTCTGTTAGCCATTTGTATGTCTTCATTGGAAAAGTGTCTTCATATCTTCTGCCCATTTTATGATTTGTTTCTTGTGTATTGAGTTTGAGAAGTTCTTTGTAGATCTTGGATACCAGTCTTTCATCTGTAGTATCATTTGTAAATATATTCTCCTATTCCGTGGCAGACCTTCACTCGACTTACCCCAGGGAGTCAGCTTGGCACATGTCTCCTAACCCAGGAGAGCCAGCTTCCATGCTGGAAAACAGCCATCCTGATCAAGGTGAGGCAGAGCCCAAGAGAAGTCACCAACTCCAGTTTCTCTGCTGTTCCCTGATGCCCAACCCCTCATCTTCAATCTTGATTTGGCGTTGTAAGACAGCTGTGTGTGTTCATGGTTCTCACACGGTTCTCTACAAAGACCTGTACTCCATCTACCTAACATTTTTGTCTCCCTGGTACAGGGTCATGTGGATGTTCAGGACAGCCTGGTGGAAGATGACTGATCCCAAGATGGGATTTGATGGCACATAGACACAGCCTCAGTTACTGTGTCTGTTGGGTTGACCTTGAGTCATCAAATCCAACATTAGGGGCAAGAGTTTGTCTCAGATTTTGATTCCTCTATATTAGCAAATAAATCCCTTTTGGATATTTTCCAAAGGCTCTTATTTGTCACCGCAGCAGATTTTCTAACCCATCCCTCTTCCTCTTCTCTAGAGATGTGCTCCATCAACTCTTCTCTGTTACCTCCTCAAAATAAATCTTTACCTTCCCCAAACTATATCCTTCTCAATATGAATGAGACTTGGGTTCTGGCCTCAACATTTATTAGCTAAGGGGCTGCAGCAAGCCTGTTTCCCCATGTGTTCAGTACCCCCCTCACATACTGATATGTGAGGGTGAAATTGAAATAATGCTTGTAAAGAGCAGAATGTGAATCCTGTAACAGAGAGCATGCACTAGATATTATTTTATAATTAATAAAATTGTATCATCAATGCACTTAGCCAAACAGAACTATTTGTTTTTTCCTGGATGTAATCTTAGCTTTCCTGTTTCCATGCTCTGCCTTCGCTATGCCCTTCTCTTCCTAGGCCTTCTCCTTATGAAAGCCTCAGTCATTTGTAGAAGTCATCTCAAAAGCATATAACTTGCTCTGATCCTCCAAAGGGGACATGCTCTCTCAGAGCACTCCAGGCTATTCTCCTGGCCCTTACCTTAGCTGTCACACTTCTCTATCTTGTATCTGGGGTAAAAGGATCTAGAAAGCTGATGATGTGCAATGTCCATCCCTTAACATGGGATCAGTAAATACTTGCGGAGTTTCAGTATCTTAAAGTTTCCTGATACCTGTATTTGGGGATGGGAAGGAGAAGTTTACTGGATCTAATTCACACCGTGAGGATGTGCGAGTTATCTCAAGTCACAGGACATTCAAACCCTCGGGGAATGATGAGACCCAGGCTATGGAATGGGTATGGAAGTCCTGAGTGGGCACTGAGGGTGACTGTGGCTAAAAAGAAAAGAAAGTGTGGCTTTTCCTCCCCTGAGACGGGATGGATGGAGGGGAAAGGGTCACTCTGGCCAACTTCTCTCTGCTTATAATACTTCTTCATCAGCACCACACGGTCCTCTCTATCTCACATATCCTCATCACCATCTCTGAGGGAACTTTCTTCACCCCCTTATTTTTTCCATCTCTGAGTCATGGGTGATCCCATAGTCTGAGCCTCTCCCCCCTTAAATTTGAGGATTGTCTCATACTATTATCTCTCTAAAGCATGAGCCCTCGGGGGCTGACATAATATCTCTGCTTCCTTTACTTGCCAGCCAAGGGTGGGTCCTTATAAAGTATGTCTTCTAAGACTGATGGACTAAGAACCCTCTTACAAATGGAGATTGTCCTCAATGATAGGGAGAGACTTCATCTAATGAGACTCTGAGATGTCAACTGTTAACAAAAAAGAAAAAGGCATAAGACCTATTTTCTATTTCATGGACTAAAAGTCAGGATTTAAATCAGTTTAGTCAGGACATTGTTTTTGTTGCTTGTACAATTTTAAATAAGTTTAATCCATTAAACTGTCTTGTGCATGTAGCAGCAGCAATGGAAATCTGGGGTTTCTTGGACAGAACCAAGAGCAAGGAAAACCCACAAGCCAGGGCGGTCCTTTGAATCACTGCGTTGTTAGTGGGTTTACTAACTGACAGCCTGGAGGCAATCTATTTTATTAAGAGATTGAAAAATAGTTTAAAAAACCAGCATGTGAAGATTTCAATCAGAAATAGATGGGCACTTTTTAAACTGCAATTGGTTCCTAAAGAATGGGCAAGATAAGAATTGATAGAGGTGAATAGCTATCAAAACGTGGGGTGAAAAAAAAAAGAAGCAAATTGCCACCTACTTGAAGTGAATAGCTCTTGTAATGTAATGGGTTTTAAACTTCAAAATTGTTTTGTACTGTGACATACATAACAGTGGAAGTCTGGATTGAGAGTGTTTATTGGTTTTTTCCAATGGAAGATTGCCTGTTTGGTATTTGAATAATAATCTCCATATAAAAATATGGTAATGTAATTATGCTAACTAGTATTTTCTATAATTCAAGACTCTGTTTATAATAATATATCATATTTTGCAGTCGGGTAGGAATCCATTTGTCCCCTCCACCTGGGCCCAGAGATAGGAAGAGGAACTTTAATATATAGTTCTCTGCAATCTGCTCCTCTCTGGAGTTAGCGTTTCCTAGAAGGTGATACAATAAATCTCACCAGAAATACCTTCATTTGCCACATGCTGCCAAGTGGAGATGAAGCTGATTCTTCGAAATTTTGCAGATAAACTTGCTTCGATCAGACTCACAGATGGAAACCTGCTAGTGTGAGGATATTAGCCAAACTCAAAGGCAAAGGAAATGAGAGTGTGTTTTAAATTAATTTGGAGGAAGCAAATAGAATAGGTCAATTACACTTGTTATTACACAGTACGTTATTGAGAAATTTGTACATAAAAAGTGAGTACAGCATCAGCTAGTATTATGATACCACCCACACAAGAAAGCACAGATTGCAAAGTTGTGGATGGTTCTGCACTCAGTGGAGTCCTCTTTAAGTTGGTGTTATACTAAGACAATTTGGACAAGGTTGGTCCATTATTCTTATTTTTGTACTCAAAATATCAGCAATGATGGAGCCCCTGGGACCTTCTAATGTAAGAGTTTGCCTTTCATTGGAAAAGCTAACCCTGAGAATACTGATTAATGGAGTGATAGCAATCCGTTGGGTAGTGTCTAGTGGCTTGTCCCAGGGTTCTGTATCAACCCTGTTCAGGTTGACAGCTTTAATACCTAGGATGAAGGTACAGAAAACTACGGTTTTAGTACAAGTGATAAATATATTGGGAGATATGTTGCAATCCAAACTGATCTTCGTAGCTCGTACAGTGGACCAAACTTAACCAATAAAAATGTAGAAGGCTAAATATAGATTTCTACATGTAGGTTTCTCAAAAGCTTACAACCAAGGAAGCGCATCATGGAGAATGTGGCCAAATAGCAGCATAGGACATGCTGAAGAAGCTTAAAACGTTTTGGGGCTCAAGTAATAGTAATACCGTGCCCAGAGGGAGGGAGGTGACTGCCCTGCACTGCACATAACACACTTGGAGTTTTATGTTAAATTTGAGGGCACCACCTTTTAGTAAAGAAGTTGATAAGTTGGAGTAAAATGCCCAGAATGGTGAATGAGGAATGGTTGGAAGAAATAAGGCTGTTTTCAAGTATGTTTGGAGCAGTCAGATAAATAAGAAAATGGACTTATTCTGGGTAACTCCAGAAAGCAGATACAGCTCATGTAACAGCGCAGATCTATAGACCACCTTCTCTTTCCTCTGATGACGCCAAGCTCTCTGTTTTTGTTTTCATTCTTCAGCTTTATTGGGCTACAATTGACGAAAAAAATTGACCCCTAAGCCTTCTGTATCTCTTCGCATGGGTCTGCGCAACATAGCTAATAGAGGAAATAGGAAATAGCAAGAAGCTTCAATCCGTGCCCCTTCTAAGGAGGGGAGAGCTGGAAAGGAGGGGAGTATAGGGAAAATCAGGGGAGCAGTACAGACCTGTCCTTATGGCAACAGAGACAAAACCCTTCCAGTCTTCATCCTCTTTCCTTCCACACTCTTTTCTCCTCTCCCCTCCCCCCTGAGGTTCCCCCCTATTTTTGTCTTTGCATATGGGAGCCTTGAAAGTAAAGAAATGACCAGGAGAAGTATGTTGATTCAAACCTCCTGCAGCATCCTGGTTG
Source organism: Ailuropoda melanoleuca (assembly GCF_002007445.2). Classification (NCBI taxonomy): domain Eukaryota; kingdom Metazoa; phylum Chordata; class Mammalia; order Carnivora; family Ursidae; genus Ailuropoda; species Ailuropoda melanoleuca. Next base: position 78,840,063 of record NC_048231.1, read on the forward strand.
CCTTTCTATTTTTGCCCAAGCACAGTGACAGGTGATTTGAGGTGATGATAAATCCATGCATTTAAAGCCTTGATTGCCTGAATAAATAGGTTGGATAGCTTCAGTAATTGGATAATTAAAGAAAAATGGAGATTCCAGTGGGGCCAGAAGCTGAGAAAAGCAGAATGCCTGAAGATTTCATTTTGAAAAAGTCAAAACCAGAAACCATCACAGTAGAGCAGGTAAAACCAAAAGGTACATACTCACATACATACATACATACATACATACATACATACATACACTGGAATGGGAAGAGGGACTTGATTTAAATGAACTGAGATGCAAATAGAAAAGAAAGTCACACTTGAACTTCTTTGCATGGTTTCTCCTAAAGCATGCTGATCCCCAGCTCAGCATTCCAGTGGAGGGTGGACCAGGTCGGAGACAACAGGGGGTGGAGTGCACTTCTGAATAAGTGCTTCTCACTGCCAGAGCCTCCCCTCTCCCCCAATGCCCCCACACTCTGCTTTGCTCTGTCTTTTCATCTTCTTTCCATTTCCCTCCCGCTCTTATTGCCCTCTAAACATGGTCCCTGAGAGCTGCGGTTAGATTCCAAAATCTGTAAAAAGCCACCAAAGAGGGCACCCACTGAGATACAGCTGATACCACGAGACCCTAAGGGAGCATAAAAGAGATCAGGGCCATGGAACTGGCACCTCCTTGTTTCTAGACAGTGGAAACCCAAGTAAAGGAGATAGAGTCATTCATCCAAGGCCCCACTGCCAGACAAGAAAGTTGTTTTCTCCTTCTGCTGATAGCCAAATATGCTCTTCCCAATGCGCCAGCCATGCCTGCCATCACTGAATACTGCAAGGGTCCTCACCTCATTCAAGCCCCCCATCAGGGAGCTGACATATCTGCTCCAGCCTCTCCCCCCTTACCCCATCTGCTTCAGCCCTCCAGCCACCCCCATCTCCCATGGCCCCTGTCTCTCTTTCCCCATGCACAACAGCTTGCACTGGAGATTATTATGTGATTACCATATAGAAATGTTCACCACCACGCTCCCAACCTCACCAACAACAGTATGGGAGTTGCACTTGTGTGCTGAACACTCCCTATGGCACATCAGCAATGGCTTAACCCTCAAAATCACCTGCTGCTTCCCATTTTATTGATGAGGAGATTGAGACCTGAAAAGGATAATTAACTACTTAGCAGATAGTAATTCCCAGATGGAAAATCTGCACTCATACTGAGAACAAAACCCATACTCTTCTTGTATATGACTCCCTGCTCCCTTCCGAGGGCCTGTAATCTTGACTTACAAGTGCTCTCACACCTCTGACATCCTGTTGCCCTTCTGTCTTCAATCACACAGCCAACAAAACATTTATTAGGCACTTACTATATACGAGGGACTATGCTAGGCACTGAACCTATAGAAATGAACTGCAGCATGGTGCTCTCAAGGATATAGAGAAACAAAAATAAAGACTACTGGTAGTGTGAAATGTGGTAATTTCTTTGCTTATGGTAGGTGCTCAGTGCCTATTTGGTTAAATAAAATCACTTGAATTAAACCTTCAAAATCATTCCTATTAAAGTAGGCAGCAGATCAGCGTTTCTCTGCATGATTGGCTCAGGCAGGTCAAGGAGAATATATGGTAATGGGGGGCAAGGGTCCCCTCTATTACTATTGAAACCACAAGCCTGCCTGAAAAACACAAAGAAATATTTTTAACCCCACAGCTGAGAGAATTCACCTCCTGTTACCTGTATTTATACATACAAACTGGTTTGACAGTGTTCATGTACAACTTTAAAGAAAGGCTGCATCCATGCATGTGCACACATGTATGTTCATGCATGTGTGTGTACAAAAGAAAGATTTTGTTTAAGACTCTGATTTTTCAAGATGCTATATGTAATAGCCAAAACACCTGTTTAAAGGAAACCCATTCTGCTGGAGGCTAAGCAATACCATTTCCCCTCAAACAAGCTATGAATCACATCCCTTAGATTGGAAACCAAGAGTAAAAATATGGTAATGATCTAGCAAGAAAGTTAAATTAAACGTTCATGTCTGTCCTGTGATGGGAAAATGGATAGGAAGACCAGCTCCTGGTGCCTAGAAGGTAATCCAGTGCCAACAGAGTTACCTGACTGAGAATCCAACACAGAGCCATGAGGGACACACATGCAGTTCATTATTGGCCATACTAGGCACCAGGCATTTTCTGTCCAGTATCTCCTTTAATTTTCCCAGTGACCCTATGTAACTCCAATGTTACTGGGACCTCTAGCATCTCAAGATTAGGGGAAGACACTGCAGAGATGGCATTGAAATGGCAGAGAGACATGGTTTGCCTGTCAGATTCCAACATGTGATTAACTTGGGTTGGAATAAGGGATCTGGTGCTTAGCAGTATTCAGCAAAGAAACTACTGATTCTCATGCTGTCTGTATTTCCTGGGATATTTTGTTTTGGTTTTCCCTTTGAAAAAAATGTCAGTGAGCAGCTATTCCTGGAGCATCTACAATGTGCTTGGCACCATGGTAGGTGCTGGGATGTGGAGATGAACACAGTCAACCTAGTTCTTGAAGTCTAGTGAAGAAGAGATGCCAAAAAAATCATTACATGTAATTAGCCACATCATTATAGACTGGTCTCTGCTCTGCGGTGCTAGGGAAAAACACAGAAAACAGTGTGTCTACGCTTGGTGAGGAGTTCTCAAGGAGATAGCACCATGTCGACACTAGGAAGTGTTGGGGGTGGGAGAAGCACAGGAGTCACGGGGTGGGGGCTCAAAGAGAAGAGACCCCTCCAGGGAGAGAAGTGGTACCAGCTTACACTTTCTACCTGGACAGTCTCCCCCAGGCTCTGCCCTGTCCAGAGCTGTCCTTGGAGACTCTGTGCTTTGTGTTCATAAGCAAGACCCTTGCCTTACAAGGGAGCAATTCAGCTTTGGAAAACTGGTTTCAGTGCCCAGCAACTGGTTTAACTGAATATTTCCCTTCTCAATGAATTGCTTTGGCATTATTTAAGCCCGGTCATAATATTGTGGTTCACAGGAAGCTAAAGAGTGACCTTTGTAAGTTGATCAAATCATAAAACTAATGAAAATGGATGGCTGGGGTTTCCAAAGGGGCGTGCATATAGGCCTCCTCCAGGCAGCTCAGCCCGAACTCCTCTCCATGCAAACACGGCTCTAAAGAATTTTTTTCAAAGTCTTTCTTTTTCTTCTGTCAGCCATTAATTCATGACAGCCTGTACTAAATCCAGAAGTATTGCTCTCTAGCTTTTGCTCCCACGTACATACCCTGAATCCTACTCAGTTGCTCCTTAATGCTCCATCCAACCCCAGCCCCCAGCCCTGGCTGCGTCCATCCATGGCACCCACTTCAGGACCATAACTGAGGTTGGGTAGCCTGGAATTTCAGCAAAAACTTCAGACCTGGGTTTCCTTTCACTCCTCACCAGCAGAACTGTTCCAGCTTACTGGAAATGAAAAGAGTTCACTGGGTGCCAAACCACATGGTCACATCAGCAATTAAGTGGGAGGTAAACCTAGTAAGCCTAGTAAATGGGAGGTTAACCTACAAGACGACAGGGTCTAAAGACCACAGCCTTAACTCTCCCTATCGGGTAGGCAGAATTCTAAGAGTAAATTATCTTAATGTCTAGCACTACTATTTACTAGTTGTGTAACATTTGGCAAATAAGCCTCTGGAAGTCTCCACTTTGTCATCTATATATAAGGAGAGTAATAGAATCTACCTCAAAGATAAAGCCCGTGGATTGACCCAGGACACAGAGACGTTGTGCAGTAAAGGAAAACCGTTACTACCGTTGCTTTGAGTCCTAGATAAGAATCTTCCATGAGCTCAGAACGATGGACACTTTGAGTTCTTAGGTCTCAAGCTGGTATTGCCCTGGGACTTAGGTGTTAGTTCCTGCTCTATCTGGGAAAAAAAAAAAACTTCTGTCTAAGGAATAGCAAGGCCACCTTGTTTTCGCTATACTGTTTTGATCTAGTATTGACCCACTTTCTTGTTTCTGGTGTCCTGCTTTGCCTGGCCTCAAGGCTGGACCCTTGGTTTGTAACCGCCTGCCCTGCTTCTGCCTGCTCCTGGATTGTCGGTTCTGACGGACAACCGTGCTCTCTCCTCCTCCACTTTGGCTCTCTGTCTGCATCCTAGTCATGCCAACGTTCTAACCTGACAGGTTGGAAAAATAGCAGCATCCCCTTTTTAAAATATAGTTTTACATAATTTCTCAGTTTGGGAAATGCTGAGAAAAAGTCCTTCCTTACAGAGATTCCAAGGATAAGTCTCCAAGTACCCTCCATCTGAGGGGCACTAGATTCAAATGATTTCGGAAGTGGAATCAGATCCAAGCTGGCAGCCATTTCACTGTTCTGGGGCTCCCCTTTTCTCCACCCAGAAAAAACGCTCCAGCAGGAATGCCGCAGCTGCTGAGGCAGGACCACCGGGGATCTTGGCTTCAGGACAGAGGGTAGGAGAAGGCTTCTGAGGGTGGGACCACTAGAGCTTCGTGCTGGATAGATGGTAAAATGAGGAGGCTCTGGAGGAAGCTGGTGTGTTTGGCTTTGGTAAAAGATCCAAGTTCAACTTTCAGATGTGTGTGTGTCTGAAGGCTAAATGGACGGATACCAGGCGGCAAGAGGGCCCTTTGACCACAGAAATCAGGAATGAGGGAGCATTTTAGTTTTAAACTTGACTCTCCTCTCCACTCCTGGCGAATTTTGGAATTCACCCTCTCAGAAGCAGCATGAAAGCATACACTGTATTTGGGAGCCTCAAATGTATTCCCAGGGCTAAACAAAAATAAAGATAAAATGAGAAGATTGAAGTAAGAAAATGTATTATTCTAAATTAAGCCCGGGACATTTGATTTGGGGTTCTGCTAACTGCTGAAAGAGGAGAAATGGAGGGGGGGAACTAGAGGATGCACCTCAGGGTTCTGAGTTAGTGATGGGGATGTGGGCTGGGAGACCCTGGCCCAGGCTGAGAAAGAAGATCTGTCACATCAGGCTTGAAATGGAGAGAAAATTGACCTTTTCTCTTTCTTGCCAGCACAGACTCCCAAATAAAAGCAGCAAAGCATGCAGAACTAAGTTTAGATCCTGGCTCTGCCCCTTACTAGCTGTGTGATCTAAGGCAAGTTATTTAACCTCTCTGAGCTTCAGATTCCTTGTCTGCAAAATAAAGAAAATAGCACACAAAGGCTTTATATTCATTTGTTAGGGCTGCCATGGCCAAGTACCATAGACAGGGTGGCTCTAAGAGATATTTATTATCTAGCAGTTCGGGAGGCTGGAAGTCTGAGACCAAGGGTCAGCAGCACTGCTTCCTTCTGAGGCTGTGAAGAGGAGCTCTGTTCCATGCCTTTGTCCTTGCTTCCGATGATGCACTGGCCATCTGTGGCAGAAGGTCTTTCGCATATGGAAGCACCACTCCCACCTCTCCCTTCATCTTCACGTCACATTCCATCTGCGTGTCTGTCTCTGTGACCAAATTTCCCCGTTTTATAAGGACAGCAGTCATATTGGACTAGGAGTCCACCCGATTTCAGTGTGACCTCATCTTAACTAATTACATTTACAATAACCTTATTTCCAAATAAGTCACGTTCTGAGGTACTAGGGGTTAGGACATCAGCATATTGAATTGAGTGGAGGTAGGGGAGATACAATTCATCGCGTAACAGGATTGTTGTAAGTTCTTAACAGAATTCCCATTACAAAGTAAGAATTCAATAAAAGAAGCTTTTACTGTTGTTATTTTTTGCTAAACCTTCATTTACAAAAGATTTGTCTTTAGTTAGGCCAGATGACGGGGAAAAAATCACTTCCCATAGACATCAACCACATCATGTAAGTTACCCAGGGTTTGGGTGTACATGGGAGGTGGGGGCGGTTCGAAGCTGTAGGAAGTTTTAGGCTCTGTCCACATGATGTCAATATATGGGCCAGGCATACTGGCAAATATATGGTTATATACATGCATCTTTTGAAAAGTATAAAAAAAATCTTTTCTCTAAAATCAAAACCCCCTGGGTCACCTGAGTGGCTCAGTCAGTTAAGCAGTCGACTCTTTGGGCCCCGCGTCAGGCTCCATGCTCAATGGGGAGTCTGCTTATGAATTCCCTCTCTCTGCCTCTGCCCCTTCCCCCACTTGTGTGCGTGCATGCACTCTCTCTCTCAAATAAATAAGTAAATCTTAAAAAAAAAATCAAAACCCCCCTGAAATTGAACCACGAGGTTCATCCTAGATTAGTTGCTAGTCAGTCAGATCTCATTTCGAATGAGAGTATAAGGTATTCCTCCTCTTTGCTTGAAACATAGGAAGGAAGAGGAAGGGGTCCTTCCAGATCCTAGGTCCTGTGGAGAGAAAGCAGGCCTGGCTAGCAGTGTGAAACTCTGGGGGAATGTGCCTAGAGAGTGAGTCACCTGGAAAAGACAAAGGGACCCAGAGAGAGGAAGTAAAAGCACAATAGAGTGAATAATAACAATTTTGCAAATTTGCTTCTATCAGAAACAAAGAAGTTTTGGCTCCTCTGTGAAAGGATCATCGATTTACCTGAATGTAGGATCAGGGAAGGTGCTGAAGAACCCAAGCCCCTGTTCTGGGTTTTTCTGTGGTGTTAACAATAATCATGGTGATAAGACACTTGAGAGTACTGGGTTGGGAATTGCCAGTTTGGAGACTGGTGCTGCCCCCTGCTCTGCTGCAACCTTGCTGTGTAACCTTGGACAAGTTTCATCCCCTCTCTGTGCCTCAATGGCCTCATCTGTAAAATGAGTGGCTGGAATGCCTTCTGTCTGTGGACCCTGCTAGCCTGACAGTCTTTGATATTCTTTTTTTTTTTAAAGTTTTATTTATTTATTTGACAGAGATAGACAGCCAGCAAGAGAGGGAACACAAGCAGGGGGAGTGGGAGAGGAAGAAGCAGGCTCATAGCGGAGGAGCCTGATGTGGGGCTCGATCCCATAACACCGGGATCATGCCCTGAGCCGAAGGCAGACGCTTAACCGCTGTGCCACCCAGGCGCCCCAGTCTTTGATATTCTGATCCCCTCTCAGGTCCAGCCCCAAAGTCACTTAGAAAGAAATTCTGCTGAATTATGAGTGTTGTGAGGGATAATGCTGTCCCAGCTTAGGTTTCTTCCTGGCTGGAATGCTGCTGTGCTGAGGCTGTGCCTCTGGATCAGGAATTGGAAGGGAGAAAAAAGAAGGAAAGATCATCTGCTTGTATCTAAAAAGGAAAAAGAGTGAAATGGGAAGCACAGATCAGGCTTGCTCCTGCCCATCTTTGAAGTGCAAAAAGGCACTTTCCCTGAATAGTGTGCGTGAGCGTGATGAATGAGGCTATTTGATTAAGCAGGATGAAACTGGCGAGCCAGCGTTCTCCGTGTTTTAGTTTGCCTAATGGCTGTAATCAGAAACCACGCCACCATCTTTTCAAAAGTGGAAGCCAGTGGCAGGGCTCACAGGTAGTTGTGTGTCCGCAGTTCTTTTGAAGACCCCACATCTTTCCTGGAGCCTCTGGGAGAGTGAGACTGTGGAGGGGTCTCTAATGAAGTCTCTATCAACACCAAAGTAATTGGATCACTTTGTCAATTCAGTTAACAGCCCATTGGTTCAATTTCCTTTTGTAAATTTAGATTAGATAGCCAGTACCTAGGACAATCACTGGCACCAAGTAATGTGCTTCAAAAGTATTTATTAAATTAATTAATCAGTGAGTGACAGGAACAATGAGGGAATACATGAATAATGGATGGGAACCTTGTAGGTAAGGGGAAAAAACGTACAGATGAGTTTTCGTTCTTTCTGTCAAATTGACATGGTGTTTGATAGGACGCAAGAGACTTTTGTGATGTAGGCTCCATCTGTTTATTGGTTTCTTATTGATAAAAACAGAGATTCCTACTTTTGGGCCCTGGGTCTTTCCCTCACTTGCTGTGTAAACTTAGGGGAGTTGCTTAACCTGTCTGTGCTTTACTTTTCTCATCTCTAAAATGAAAATAATAGTAGTACCAACCTAGCTCCTGGGGATGGTGGGAAGATGGGAGAAAATAAGTGTAAGCAGTAATTACACTTTGTGGCCCAAGGAGCTATACATTAGTCTAGATGAGAATGAAGTTGGCGCTATGTGTGTACCACAGAATGCACTAGGCAGTTGCTTCTCTGGAATGATTCAAAAAGGTCGATGAGGCCCTTCTCTCCCAAATATCATGCCACTGAGCCAGTAGTGTACCTAAAATTCCTACTCTTAGAATTCCGTCTGGGAAAAAAAGAAGAAGGGAAAAAAAATTCCCTTTGAGCTAAAGAAATGCCCAGAGAAGTTGCATTGGTGATATAAATTACATAAGGTGAACACATTCAGTCATTAACCACTAGTTATTTCCCAGACTTCAGTCTATCTTCAAAAGACAAGGTAGTATGCATACTCATTAATGCCTTGCCTTTGGAGTCACTCAGTTCAAATCTGGACACACATCTGGCTGTGTGACCTTAGGCAAGTTACTAAACGTCTCTGAATCCCCATGTTCTCAAGTATAACCAATGATATTTACTTCTTAGTATTACTATGGGGATAATATGAGATAATGTACATGAAACTATTTGCATATATCACTCATACTCAGTTAAAGGGAGGGATTATTAACATGATTTTTCTCCCATTGAAAACACATTCCTAAAAGCATTATTATGGATGGAATGTTTGTGTCCCCCCCTCCCATACTTACATGCTGAAGTCCTAATCCCCAATATGATGGTAGTAGGAGGAGGAGCCATTGGGAGGCATAGATTGGGTCATAATGGTGGAGCCCCCAAAATGGGATTCATGTCATTATAAGAAGAAAAGATTCAGAGCTCTCTCTCTGCCCTCTGAAGACATAGCAAGAAAGTGACTGTCTACAAGCCAGGAAGAGAATCCTTACCAAGAACCCAACCATACTGGCAACCTGATCCCAGACTTTGATCCTCCAGAACTATGGGAACTAACTGTCTGTAGTTGAAGCCACCAAGGTGCGTGGCATTTTGTTACAGCAGCACAAGCAGACTAAAACAAACAGGAAAGGCAATTTTCAAAGGTTTTTAATCATATTTGGAACACAGCAACATTATTAAAACAAGTTTCAGCTCCCAAAATGACCACTCTGAAGGACACCCTCATCCTCATGTAGCCCCTTTCCCACTTCCCACAGATCAGTGACCATTGATTGGCCCACACTGTGGGCGAATGCTGCTGGAATGCACAGAGGGTTAGGGAAGATCTCTTGAAAGAGATAGTCTCTGAATAGGGTGCAGAGAGATGAATGGGATGGGGTGTGAAGTGGGGAAGAAAAGTCATTCCTGCTTCCTTGTGACTGTGGCCATTCTCGTGAGTTCCTGGTGTCCTGTGTCCCCCTCCTCTCACTTCCCACCCTGCTCTCCACCCCCCACCCCCGTTTGTGCCAAAGGGAGCCAAGGAGAGAATCTCTCCTCCTCCTTCGGAAAGCTCTGTTTCAATCATTTGTTCCCAGCATTGTAGTGTCTGAATGCTAGGAGGTTGCTCCATGCATCTTGCTCCCCGGCCATCACATCTGGGGTTAGGCACTTCTCTCAAAGATTCCCAGGCTCAGGGAGAGAGTACCAAGCAAGAGAATGCAGGGGCACATGAATTCTACTCTTTTGCTGGTTTTACAGAGCATCTTTCTCTTTTTACTAGAATCTTGCCTTGCCTCTTTGCCCCAAGATAAAGTCAGAGATACACCAAGGTCTGGAGACCCAGATATTCCCTCTTCGCTTCATCAAGGGAAAGGCGCGAGTCCGAGAGGAGCAGAGGAAGACACACACCAAACAACAAAACGCAGCACCGTATTTGAGTTGCATCTGAGAAAAGGGTTAAAGAGAGATTTTCTTCTCATATCTTATTGAGATCATTTTATGGCTCTGATCTCAAGGGAAATGAGCAGTTTGCACATTTACCGTTTCCTATCAGTCGACCATCTGTAGGCACCACCTTTCACAAAGAGCTTATACATTAACTGGTCACTTTATCATTGTAATATATTTGGAAAATCAAAAACCAGCTGTTATAAAGCTATACGCTGGAGACTTTATTACATATTGTTTATCATTACTTTAGTATTTGGAGATTCATAATGCACGGACTTTGAGATCTATCTGTAATGCCAAGGAGGCCAAAGTTTATTTCCCTAATAATATGCAAATGGAGCCTTTATACCAGATAATGAATAATCACTTTAGATTAAAGGCTGAATTTTCTTTTAGTGGTACTGGCAGTGCAGCCTTTTGCATGCAGTTAATAATTAATTTAAAGAATTACCACTTCAGTGAGCCCTGCTTACATTATTTATTAAGTGTAATTAAAGTATTTATTAGTCAAGTAATAAATGAGGGACAACCCCCAGCACCTTCACAGTGTTGTAAAATAATCACAGACCATGTTTATCTGCAAAACAAGACTGAGTGTGGCTCAAGTGTATTAATAGATTATTCGTGATCATTCCATGTATTATCAGTGTACCTCAACAATGGGTATGTGGCTGGCGTGCCCGCCTGCTTCCATCACTTGGCTCATTCTACAGAAAATGAGTGCCTTGGCTTTTTCTTGTTGTTGATTTGTGTGTTGATTTGGAGGCAAAATAAAGGGGATTTCTTGGTTCAGGCGAACATCCCCCACCCACCGTGTTGGTACAGCTCAGAATGGCTGCTCCTGAAGGGCTGCTGAAAACATTACCCATAATTAAGATGATTACATAATTCTTGTCCAAACCGGGACAATTTTGGGAATGAAAGAGGATGTTATTAATAATATGTAAATTGAGAGGGTTCTAGGCAAACCAAGACTGAACCTCCAAAAATTAGCATGGCCTTTATCCATCTAGCCTGGGTTTACCAGGCTGTGAATATAAAAGTCACCTTTTACCCCTGACTGCCACTCTCCACATGAGGTTTTAGATAGAAAGCTGGACCTCTGCCTTCTCTCATTTTGAGGCAACTTTGGGCTACCCATAGTCTTCCCCAGGAAACCTTTCCCAGTCCCTCCACCCAGAGTGACCACTCCTTCTAATCCCCATCACATTGCTTCCACCTCTGTTGGTGCCTGTCTCGATGGCTCGCAGCATCTTTATTTATATATTTATTTCTAACCACTCCATGAAGAGATTGCAAACTCGTTACAGAAGGACAAATTATACTTGCAGATTTTAGCTCTTCCAACATCCTTACATTGGTGCCTCGCTAAAAGCAGGTACATGGTAAACATTTACTAAATAGATTTTATAGTTGGGAAGCACAATCCCTTGTCTTTCTAGTCAGCAATGAAGGGAAAATTTCAATCCAGCATCACTGACCAGAATCTGCAACTGAGCAGATGAGTCTGGGGAGTGAACATAGCAGAGGAAGGTGTGACTAGCAGGCACCATTCCAAGGGCCATTCAAGTCTACCCCCTTGACAGTAGGATTGCAAATCAGTGAACAAAGTCTCAAGGCCCCCTCCAGTCAGACGAGTGCCTCATTGGCCCTAAAGTATCATGCTCAGCCTTTGTTCTCTGAGTCCTTTATCTGGAAAGTTCTCCATCCTATGCTTTCTGAAAAGGGAGGATAAAACCTACCAAAGTGTGTATAGGTCAAGAGGCTTTCCTAAGGTTACCCAGATGACTGGTACATCTCTGCAAATCTGACCTCTTCATCTGTAAGAGTCCTACCTACCTCATGTTCCACGTCCTCTCCAAAGGCTTTTCCCGACCACCTCTCTGACCATTTAAAAATCCGCATTGTCCATACCTCTCATTTCAAACCCTTTGCATCTTTGGGTTGCCCTGCTTTGTATACATACACCTCCAGCCACCCAGAAAAGGGTGATGTGTTCTCCCCTCCCTGTATTTCCCCACAGTACTGGGCACACAGTGCTCAGCAAGTGAAGAAAGGAGAACCACACCTCACCTAGTTTTCCCCGAATGTTCCCTCTCCTGCCTGCGTGCCTCCAGCCTCCCTCACCTCCCAGAATCTCACCTGAAATCTATTGTCACTTATCAAAAGATACTACTATATTAAAAAGGAAAGGAAGTGATGTGGGGTCAAAGTTAAAGGGGCTGAGTGGCGTTTGAGAAAGCAAACGCAAAGAATCAAACTTCATGTTTTAATAATTGCCAAGACTACTGGGCCCAAACTTGTGGGCTTATAAATTGATTTGTCTTTGGGCCCCTTTACAGAGCTGTTTCTAGGCGACCGACAGGTTGGCCGTATATCATGTGCGCTCTGGCCTCGTGCTGTGGCAGCCTGCTCCTGACCTCTTAATCAAGCCGAGTGCCGGGGCACAGAGAGGAGATATGCGATCACTTATGGAAACACCCAGCTGGCGTCAGGCCCACAAACCATCTGCCTGTCTCGCTTTGGTCAGACTGACTGTCTGCTGATGCCCCTTCTCCTATGAGCCATTTATATATTTCCCCAGCTTTTTTTTTTAAGTGGAAAACAAATAGCATTATTGGACGTGCTCCGCCTGGCTACAGCTGTGAATCACAAAGTTGGAAAACAGTTGAAGACGGAGTCGACAGCATGTTCTCTGCTTGGGTGGGGAGAGGTCCAAACTGCTGATCTAGCCTCATTTGGTCTTTGATATTTTATTTATCTATAAATTTGACATGGCCCTGTTATGAAACATCTTTCTGTTGTTCATTTTCTCATTCTTTTTGTGATTCCAAAGGGAAGGGGCCTTTGCTGAGTTGTAACCTAGGGTCAGCATTTCTTCTTGGCCTTGTCAGGAGGTAATCAATGTAAAGACAATACGACATGAGAATTGCACACAGCTGGTAGCAGCAGGGATGGAAGAGAGGTAATAGAGGTTTGACATAATTCCCCTTGGCTCTTTGCTACTTACCGAAGTCGGTAATAGATCACAAATACAGAGTAGTGAACAGAGCTAGATGAACCTGGGGTGGGATCCTTGCCCGTCATCATTGTTCCATTCAGCTAGGGTTGAATGAGTACCACTGGGCAGAAAAGCACCATGGCTTCTGAATAGAAACACACAATCCCTCTACCTATGAGGTAACACTGACAGTTGGCTAATCATCTAATCAATAAATCAATATTGACAATATCCTCCATGTCTGTCTTAGGTATAAGTTCCCCAGGACAGACCCTGAGATAAGGATGTGAATAAACTGTTTACCTGGGAATTGCAGGCAGCACTAGAAGACAAGTAGAGAAAGTAATATGGAGAAGAAAATGCAATGAATAAAGGGTACATGATTTATTTAGCCAGTGACTGCTGTGGGCCACTGGAGCTTAACTCTCAAGGAACTCTGGGAAATGGTGCAAAGCACATGGTTCAGAACCACTTTAAGGAGTGAGGGAGTTGGGGTGTTTATACACCAACTACAGAGATTCATTAGTTTGAAGGCTATTGCTAGAGGGTGGTAACTCTTTGAAACTCTGGCCTGCCATGTATACAAAGAGTAGGCTTTCCCCTGCTGAGGACAAAAGGAGGGCCTTCAGGCACAGAGAGGCAGATACTGGCATTTGTAAGTTAGCTGGAGCCCACTGAAGGGTCCAAGGAGTAGGGCAGGGCCCTGAAAGCACCTGTTAACAAAGCTGATCCTTAAGTGAGGGAGCAAAAAACTGAACATACACTTTCTATGACCTTCATGCAATTGATTTGGAAGGATAAAACTATTAAAAAACAATCCAAAAATCAAGCACTAAGTGACATAATGAAGACTGAGAAAAATGGAAGTTCAGAGGAAGGAAAAATATCTGACCATTGGGAAATTTAATGAAAAAACTTACAATTAGGGGTGCCTGGGGGTGCAGTTGGTTAGGCATCAAGCTCTTCATTTTGTCTCAGGTCATGATCTCAGGGTTGTGAGCTCGAGCCCCACTTCAGGTTCCACACTCAGCACAGAGTCTGCTTGAGATTCTCTCTCCCTCTCCCTCTGCCCCTCCTGCTCATGCTCTCAGTGTCTCTCTAAAATAAATAAATAAATCTTAAAAAAAAAAAAGCACAGAATACCCTTACAATTAAATTAGGACTTGAAGAATGGCTAGAATATGGATTATAGAAAGGAGGGAAAGGAAAGTTGGGTTAATATTATTTATTCCCAAAATTGGATACAAAAGCCAACTTGAAAAATAAATAAATAATCAGATTGAGTCCAGTGAACTCTTCCCTCCTGTTCACATTCACATTATCATCTTAGAGATAGTTTACCTGTATCCATGATTTAACTCCAAAAGGCCATTTTTAGTTTAAGTTTCTTGCAATCTCAATTCAGTAGTCAAAGATACTTGGATCAGATGACTTCTAAATTCCTTTCCTATCAGAGATTTTAATAATCCATGAGTCATCAAAAAACTATTCAAAGGACCAATGAAATATTCTATTTTGAAAGATTATTTTGCTGGTTTTGTGAATAACTACCTCCTGGTTTATCTGTTTGCTCACTCAGCAAGTCAAACCTCAGTTAAACAGAACATTTTAGGATTAAGCAGGGGGGTGCTCATAAAAAGGGTGGGGACAAGTTTGTCACATGCCCCTTTGACAAAGGACTGGATACATGTATAAGAGATGTCCTTGGCCACTGGTTTGATCTTCCATGGGAGGCAAAATGGTGCTTGGGTTTAGCTGAGAGCTTGGACTCAGAGAAGACTGGGTTTGAATCCCAGGTCTGCCATTTGCCAACTTCGTGACTTTGACAACTTGACTCCTGTAGGCATTAGTTTTCTCATCTCCTAATTGGAGGCGATAGCATCCACTCTTAGAATTGCTGTAGGAATTAAAGTGGAAAGGGACAGTGCCTGTAAAGTATGTAGCCCAGTGTCTGAAAAATTAACAATCCAAATGCAACAATAATGAAAACAAATGCATTTTTTTAAAAAAAGAAAGGAAACCAAGTGTATTATTTGTAGCCATCAAACAGTGCGTGCCCTTCTGGTTTCAGGGCTTCTAACTGCTTAATTTTACGTACTACATACTAAGTCCATTATATTAGTTCATACCATGTAGAAGTGAGATGGGAATGTGCTTTTTCTGGCTGGGTACCTTGCACATTAGTCCCTACATGTACTTTAAGCTCAGGACAAACCATGCAACAGGAAAGGAATAGACTATATAGGTTAATATCATAGAAATAAGGGCTTTTTAAAAAATTGGCATTAATTTTATGTATTGATTATTTTTCTTGTCGATTTCATTATTTCTCTCCAACACTATGGACTAGAACAACACGGTGCTTCTTTGTGAGTGTTGCTCCCAAGACAGCTACTCTGTGGTGTTTGCAGCAGGTCGCAAGGCAAGGCCATGAGGGGCCAAGAGTCCGGCAAGATAAGGGCAAGGTCAGACATGTGAAAAATGGCCACAGGGCAAGGGGTAAGCTATGAAGCATAGCTAAGGTCTGAGATGGGTCTGAGGAATTCTTCCAGCAGCATCAGAGAGCAGGTCTCAAGAGGAGGGCAGTGTCTTTCTCCTTTGTAGCGGTCCAGAGAGGCCCACTGCAGCCCTGGCATGGACAGCAGCCTGACGCAGGGTGACCATATACTGATGGCCCAACCCTGGACACTTTAGAGAGCAAGAGGAGGAATTATTAATCACTGCCAAGACAACTGATGCAACCAAGACTGTCCCGGGCAAACCAGGACCTGCAGTCTCCCAGGCCTGGGCTCCTTTTCCTTTTCACTTGGAATCAGACCATCTACCCAGCTCCACTCTGCCCGGGAAGCCCAGCCCTCAAATTCTAAGATCCCACCAGCTGTCAAAAAGCTTCCTCTCCTTAATCCCCATCACCCAGGTAACGCATCCCCTACCCTGCTTCTCCTCCTTACAGATGGATGAGAAGCTCCTCTCTGCCTCCAGATAGTCCATTGCTCTCCAGCATCCCCATCTGTGGGCTAGGCCCCAGGTGAAGAGGGTGAGGCACCCTCAGGGGCAAAACTGAAGGAAGTGACAAAAAGCTCAGTAATCAAGACGAATCATATTTCGATGCAATGTTTTTTAAAAATCAAAATTTATGCCAAAAAATCCTTGATGAGAAAGATATCAAAATTTCAAATAAAGACAGGATCAGTAGCAGCACTGTGCCAAAGCATATTGGAGCCTGAAGCAAAAGGAGACAGTCGTACTGATCTTGTTTTTAGCTAAAGTCTTGATGTTTCCTTAATTATGGATTTTGAATTAATTTTTATTTTTAAGACATATCACATTAAAATATTATTTGTCTTGATGGCGAAGTTCTTGGCGGCACCTTCAATTTTGTGCCTCTCTTGCCTCACCCTAATCCTGGCCCTGAATCGTGTAACGGTAGGCTGTGACTCACCATGCATTTGGTGGGAAGCTGGCCTTGGGCTAAATACTCTGCTTATTTAATCTACGCGTTATCCCCTCCAGGTAGGACTCCACCACACATGTTCTGCCTTCACAGCGCTCCCTACTGAAACCTGTCCTCTTGATCATCCAGAACTCCCAAGTCAGGTCACTCTTTCTTAGAGATTGAAAAAAGCTTAAAGCTGGAAAGACCCATTGAAACATTCTAATCCTTTGCTTTCTTTTTTCACATGAGAATTTCAGTGCCATTAGAGGAGATATGTGACTGGCCCAGGGTCACACAGCTGCTTGGGACTAGTGTCCCTTTATTCATTAACCCAACAGATGTCAATTGAGCATCTACTACGTCCTCTGATATAGATATTGGGAGTAGGGTAAGGAACGAAAGGGACACTGTCCCTGCTCTCACAGAGCATACGTTCTAGTGTGGGAAGGCAGTTAGTAAACAAACACAGACACATACATACACGTATCAGACAAGGATAGGAGCCACGAAAAATTGAATCAGGGTGAGGGGGAAAGAAATGGTGGAGTGAGATTGGGGTTTTATTTTGTATAAGATGGTCATGAAGGGATTTTGCTGGGTAGTTTGAGCAAACACCTAAATGAAGAGAAGGGAAGAGGAAGCTGTGTGGACAGGGTGGAGGTGGTGGGACTAGTTCCAGGGCCAGGTGCCTCCACTTTGACACTGTTGACATTTGGGGCTGGATAATTCTGTATTGGGGTGCTGAAGGGGGTGACCTGTACATTGTAGGGTGTTGAGGAGCACCCCTGGCTTCTACCTACTTGATACCAATAGCATATCCCACTCACTTGTGACAACCAAAAATGTCCCCAGACATTGCCAAGTGTCCTCTGAGGAGTAAAACTGTCCCCAGCTAGAACCAGAGTCTGTGTACATAGTAAGAAGCAAGTGCAAAAGCCCTGAATAGGTCAGGCTTGTCCCGCAGCTCAGAGCAGTGCTCTCTGTCGCCTGTCAACCCTGCCAGCCCTGAGCATCCATCACCTGCAGAGCCAGCCCCATCCCCAACACGCCACTTGTCTCTGATTTATTTCACCCTGACTGGCTTTTGGCCTCCTTTCATGCTCAAGAGCAAAAGCTCCCAGAGGGCAGGTGTCCAGCCTTCATTTCTTTGTATCCTGTGGAGGCCTGGGCTCTGTGTAGGCTGGCTGCATGCCTGCACACTGTCTTCTGCTCCTGCGTGGTGGAGACACTGGGAAGACGGGGAGAGACGGGGAAGCTCAGGGCCAACTCTGGAGAACACGGCGTCCCTGTACCGCAGCCCAGCCCACGCCCTCCTGTGAATTGCCCTCTCCTTGTACTTAAGGCTGTACCGCTCTCACAAAGGGACAACATGTGATGCAAGTTCACCTTCCACTCAATTAACCTTGAGAGAGAAGGGTTGTTTTTTTTTTTCCTTTTCTCCCCCCAAGAGACTTTTTTTTTTTTTATGACCTTTTTGAGGCATCTTATTTTCTGGGCAAAAAGCCAAATGATACACTTTCTTCCCAGCTGCAGGGCTGTTGTAGATTCTCAAAGCCGAGGTAAAGACAGCCTTTGGAATAAATGCAAGATGGGCAGTGGGGTCGGGGGAATGTGAAGAAATGCCTTATTATTCCAGCCGAGATGTGCCTGGAGGGATAGAGTATACAGGACCCATGAGATGCAGGGACCTGGAGACCTCAGGGCTGCCAGACACTCCCCCCAATTAGGGAGCATGCATGAATATGAATTTTAAAAAATCAATTCCACTTTGGGTGAAAGTTGAATATTAATAAGTTATAACAAAGCACATCTTGCACAGTATTTTGCAATATATGAAGAGATTTTTTTTACCTATGTAATCGGAATCTCAGATTCAGTTATCAAATAAGATTGGATCTTATTTAAGATTGGAGCAGCAGGGCAGAATAAATTTTATAGCACATTTTCAACCGATTTGTTGGACAGTGGTACTCAAAGGCTCCCCTAGCCCATCCCACATGTTAAGTGTCCCTGATGGTAGGTTTAGAGAGGAGCAGCACATGCCTCCTCTCTCTCTCTCTCTCTCCTCAATGCAGGGCCTCCAAAACCAACTGCATGTATGTGCAGAAGGGAAAATGAAAGAAAGCACCCCAACCAGCTCCACTTCCTCATGGGGTCTTACTGTTGGCAGCTCTGGTGGCAAAGGGAGATTCATGAAAGTGACCAAGTTTGCTTCAGATCCAATTTTGCCCCCTCTTTCCAAGACCTAAAGGCAGTTGGGAGACATGTAGAATCTTAGAAGTCTTATTTGAAAGCAACAGTGTAGAAAGAATCACTGGGTGGTGCTTGTTTCATGGGAACCGGGAATTTGTGACTGGGAGTCAGAAAGCTGTGCTGGTGAAAACGCAGAAGAACCACAAGGTCAAGAGCACAGTCTCAGGAGCTGGACTGCCTGCGTTCCAATTCTGTCTTTGACACTTGCCCTCTATCCTCACGACCTTGGCCAAGTCCCTTTACCTCCCTACGCCGCTGTCTTCCCATCTGTAAAATTGCGATAATACTTCTTAGGGGTGGGAGGAGAAGGGGTGTCCTGGATTCAGATGCACTCCAACAGGGAACTGAGTATCAAGGATCAAAAGTGGCCAAGAGGGGAAGCAAGAAGCTGAGGACAAGCACATGCAGGCTTTCCCAGGAGAGGGGTGTTGAGAGCCATGCCAAAGGGCAAAGGCACAGTAGGGCTTTGCTCTGGGTGTGAGGGAGCCAGGGGTTTCAGGCTACAGCATGAAGGGAGAGTGACATAGAAGAGATGCTCGCCCCAGGGGAGGCACTGCTGCCTAGCCTCTGCCATCCTGCCGCCCCCCAGGGAGAGACCCTCAGGCCAGGATCCAAGCAGCACAAAGGAGCTTTCTGGAACAAGTTTGCAGAAACGGGCACTAATGTAAAGGCATCTCTTAAGTTCCAGTTCCTATCATTAGTCTCCGTTTGCTGTCACAGGATGAAGGACCAGTGATTTGTGTTCCATGAAAATGTTCTTCCCGGAACATTAGGAAGGGAGAATTGGCATCATTGCAAAACTCAGAGTGGCCCTGCAGCTTCTGGGCAGGGAACCCCCACTCAGGGTGACACTCAGGAAGAGAAGCCTTTCCATTTGGGCCATGGGCGACTCACACCCCCTAAACCGCTCACCCTCTACCCCCTCCTAAAGAGTCTTTTCTTCCTGACAGTGTCTTGAAATCATCAACTAGCCATGCGCTGATTTCAGCCCCACCTCTGCTGGCTCATCAGCCATCCCTTCCTCAGTGAATGAGGCTAGAACTGGGAGAGAGCTTTGAATATTTCTAATCTGGCTCCTCTCCTGTAGAAGAGCAAGCTAGGACCCAGAGAGATTTTTCATCTGCCCTAGAGCACATTTACCAGCCACGTGATGGTGTCTGAGCCTCCATGTCCTCATGGGTTTGTGCAGCTGTGACAGCAAAGTACAGGTAAAGTCACGTCCCTTGAAATCTGGTTGGTGTGCCTCATGACCTTTCACAGCTGTGGCGAAGTTAGAAAACTCACAGGATGTTTGATGCAAGTGAGTATACTGAGGTACAGAAAGCTATACCTTAGGGTATGAATGACAGTTAAAATAAGACAGTTATAATGAGGTGCTCTCTGTATACCAGATGGAAGGACCATGCACGGCCATTGGTTCTGGGCTAGGGTGGAGTTTTTAAAAAAAATTTTTTATTTAAATTCTATTTAATTAACATATATTATTAGTTTCAGAGGTAGACTTCAGTGATGCACCAGTTGCATGTAACACCCAGTGCTCAGTACATCACGTGCCCTCCTTAATGCCCATCACCCAGTGACCCCATCCCCCCCCACCTCCCCTCCAGCAACCCTCAGCTTGTTTCCTGTAATTAAGAGTCTCTTACGGTTTGTCTCCCTCTCTGTTTCCATCTTACTGGGCTGGAGTGGGTGTGTAGAGATCCCTCAGTGTCTCAGTGCAGCACTTCTGTTGAACAAGTGAGTCCGTGAAGGTGATTGTCAGGTCCAGACTCCCTCCAGCGATGAAAAGACCGCCAGCTCAGGTAGGAGACACCAACCTGCCATTCGTCTCACCAAGGTGCCCTGCAGCTTGCAACCTGCTATTCCCAGGGCCTCACCCAGTGTCTGGTACACAGGCTGCTCCGAAAACAGTCAGAAATCTAGGGAATATATGGTCCTATCCAGTTCTGACATTTGGGGACTAGATTTGGAAGCTAGAAGCACTCTTGCTATGACCTCTCTCACTTCGGTGGGTGCTATCTGCATGGCTTTGAGGGAGGAGCCCCTCTTTGGAAGAACCTATATATGTGTGGTACAGGCCTATCCTGGTTGAACCAGAAGTTGAGAAAACTAAGCATTCAGCCCCAGCATCTTCACCCCCGACCCCTTCACTGAGTCTCCTTCCTCCCTTCACCCATTTCCCACCCAGCACCCAGTGCCCTCCTGTGCCCCATCCTTGTCCACCTTTTCCAGTCACTAGTTCATTCTGTATTCTGGGCTCTTCCAATTTCCTTTAATACTCAAAACTGCTCTCAAAGACAGAGCCTTTGGGTCCTGAGGGATTGAGAGGCCATTTTCATGACGCCGTAATCTGTTACCTTCTCAAGCATATTCTCATCTGACAGGAAACAGTGCTCCTTAAACATGGCACATCTCAAGCAACTACAGAGTCAGGTAAAGAAGAGGAGGGAGAGGCTGAGATTCCTCGCTGACAGTACTCCACAAATCATGCACTGACTCCTCACCTGCTTTCCCCACCGCTGCTTCCATGCTGTACCTTCCTACCAAAGTCTCCTGGTGCTGTCCCCACATGTATACACTGGGGTTGCCCAATCCACCTTGGGGTAGGGCCAGCCCAAAACTTGTGATTCAGAGGAACTTCCTGACAGTTACCAAAAGCCCTCCATGAGGGGAGAATTTTCCTTTGTGAAAATTCCAACCTATGATAAAATAGAATTAGAGTCTAGGTTTAAAAAAAACTAAGGAAGGGCGCCTGGGTGGCGCAGTCGTTAAAGCGACCGCCTTCGGCTCAGGGCGTGATCCCGGCGTTTCGGGATCGAGTCCCACATCGGGCTCCTCGGCTAGGAGCCTGCTTCTTCCTCTCTCTCTCCCCTGCTGTGTTCCCTCTCTCGCTGGCTGTCTCTCTGTCACAATAAGTAAAATAAAAAAANTCTAAAAAAAAAAAAAAAAAAAAAAACTAAGGAAGCCCTAACAAAAACTACTCAAACCAACAACAGAGACTATACACTAAATAAATAAAATATCAGTAACATTTCACATATCCTAAATTAGTAATAATGGGTCCTAATGAGTTCTGTGCTATTAATTCCATTTAACATCCCTCCCTCCCTGGAAACTTTTCACGTTCCTCCTCCCCTGCAGCTTTAATGAGATACTTGTAAATTCATTTTGCTTTGTTGCAGAAAATACTCACCCTAAGAAGCATTTGGAATGTGTGGGCCTGGTCCTTGGGTGTCTTTAAGATTTTATTGGCTCCTGCCTCCTGGGTTTCACTGTGTGACTTGGAAGCTGGAGAGAAAAGGGGCTTTGGCTTGCCTTTATTTAACTTATTTGGATGCCAAATGGAGATTTCTCAAACCCTTTCTCAATATGTAGTGTCATAGGCCTGGGGTACGTGCCCCAATCCTTCCCACCAGATTTCACCTCTCACCTCCCTCACAAAGGCCATTCGACATTATTTTCCCCAGTTCATCTTCACTGTCCCCCAAAAACTTTATCCCCATTTTCTATTTCCTACTGCACTCTTTCCAAGTCCTTCTGTTTCTTATTATTCCTGACACTGACAACCTGCTGGTCCCAGCGGCCCTGGTTGCTGAGCAGACATGCAGAAGTAAATCAGAGTTTGCTAGTTTTTATTACATTAGGGGAACTTGCACGGTGGAGAGCATTACTGTGGTCACTTCTCAGAGATGCTCCTTTGCATTAGGGACATTGGAGAATGTGAGGATGAATCTGGGTGACAGGGTCATCTCCAGCAGCCTCCTAGCTTGGGTGTAATTGAGCAATTTATTAATGAGAATTGCATTTCTCTTTCTTCCCCCTCAGCTAGGAGCAGTATTCTGAGCCATCCTTCAGTAGAACCAGACTAATCTCCTTTTTCTAGGACCTACTATGATTTAGTTTTGGCCCTAGGAATCTATCCCTCAACTCTGCTAGGAAGCCTCATACTGATATTTGAGATCAAAGTGTCTAGAATAATTTTGCCTCTCTAAAGAGCTAGTTCTGAAGCAAATTCCATGTTTATAGTCAGAACCAGCCTCATGTTTAGGCAGAACCCACCTTTACGTATATGATACAGCATTAAAGACAGCAAGAAGACCTTCAGGTTCCACCTGAACTTATTTCTCTCCTAAGTGCCTTAAAATCACGTCATTTGAGAGTAAGAATATATTTCAGTTAGGTAGCATTACTTACCTGCAGCATGTAAAAACAAATTTTTTTTAAGATTTATTTCTTTATTTGGAGGGGGAGGGGCAGAGGGAGAGGGAGAGAGAAACTCAAACAGACTCCAAGCTGAGTGAGGAACCCAACGTGGGGCTCAATTTCAGGATCCTGAGATTAGACCTGACCTGAAACCAAGAGTTGGGCACTTAATCAACTGAGCTACCCAGGCACCCCACCTTCAGCATTTTTTTAAAGATAAAAATCCAAAAGGAGGAGGGAGTCCAAGATGGCGGAGGAGCAGGAGGCTTAAATTTCATCTGGTCCCAGGAATGCAGCTAGATAGCTAT